>NC_058084.1:313317606-313617606 GCF_014858855.1 Bufo gargarizans
GAAGATGACTGGTGGTCCTGGCGCATGCACACTAGCGTGGTGGTGATGTCAGCTATGACGCACCTTCTCCTATAGAAGAGATGAAGATGGCGAGGGAACAGAAGCCCTGGAAGTGCTGCAGAATCGTGAAAACATCAGCACAGCGGAGGGTAAGTATTCTTGAAATAATATTCCCTCCACCGGTTATGTGCAAAAAGACATTTTAACTTTGGGCAGGACAACCCTTTTAAAGGGCTTTATTCAACAGCCGTAAAGAATGTGGTGGTACAGAACAGCAGCTGCACAGAGCATTTTGCAGCCACATGTTGGCTGCCTGTCTATCAGCGGCAGAGGGGCATCCAGTCAAGAGCGGAGAAACATTATTTATTTTCCATTTTTGCCTTTTTGACTTACACAGGCCTGGTATCCTTCACTAGACCTAGGTCTGCCATGAAAGGCGATTGAATCATACAGGACCAATTGAGGAACAGAGGGAATTATCCCCCCCCCCCCCCTCTGTCTACACACTCAGGTGCCACAGCTGCTATTGAGTGGTACACTATATGGACAAAAGTATACCAACACATTACATCTACAGGAGCTTTCATACCATTCTATTCTAAATTCCCAGAGATCGATACGGTGTTGGACGTACTTTGGCCACATCCCACACAGATGATCACTTCAATGATCTGTGGCACACAATGACCTGTGGCACCGGATGATGAATGCCACACAACTTTAGGCACATTTAAGGCACCCAAGTGTCATGCGAGACCATTCAAAACCGTTACCATCAGTGTGGTCTGTGTGCTAGTCGACCTGCAATGGTACCTGACCACAGGCATCATCGTCTTGCATGGGCCAGGGAGCACTTTGGACGAGGGACCAGTGCTGTTCACTGATAATAGTCAATTCACACTGGGCAGAAATGATGGCCGCCAACGATGTTGGAGATGTCAAGGAGAGCGCTATGCATCTGCCATTGTGGTCACCAGACGAGGCTTTGGTGCTGGTGGTGTTACAGTGTGGGCAGGTGGGTCTAGTCAATACAGAACTGCCCTACACTTTGTGAATGGTACAGTGACAAGCCCATACTACTTGAATAACATCAATAATCCAGTAATTGTGCCTCTGCATGAACACCACAGGTCTAATTTCATCTTCATGGACGCCAGCTTATCGAGGTCACATCATTAGGGAGACTGGAGTACCTCAAATGGAGTGAAATGCACCCCTTTGAAAACCTATAAGAACAGCTGAGTCACCGTGTAGAGGCTCGTAACTCTGTACCCTAGAACCTGAATGACCTGAGGGCCGCCCCTTCAAGAAGAGAGGGATGCCATGCCTCAGCAGACAATAAGTCAACTTGTGAACAGCAGGAGACGTTGTTGTCAAGCTTTCAATTGATGGTCAAGGCCACATGAAAAGTTTTTGAGACATTTACATTTTTTGTGGGGGTATACACACCACTGTTGCTGGCTTTTGTTTCAATAAATTGTTTGAGATGAGGAAATCACCATTGCATGCTTTTACTTAAATGCCCTACTTTCATGATATTATATCACTGTAGCGTGAACTTTTTACATTTTTCATTCAGTTCACCTGAAAGCCAAATATCTAAAATTTTTTTGTGAGTAGTGTATGTGAGGTCAAACACCGATGTTTGACAAGAGGGCCTGGCTTGCAGCCTCTGTCTATCCCAAAAGAGTTTGATGGGGTCAGTGCAGGCCAATCAAGTTCTTCCACACTAAACTCACCCAAACATGCCTTATGGACCATGCTTTGCTGAGCTTTTTCTAAAGAACATTATTTCACAAATGTTTGTAAAGGCAAAGTGTATGGCTAGGGGCTTGCTTTTAAACATCTGAATTGAATGATTAGGAGACGTGTCCCAATTATTTTCTCCATATCTGTAGTGTATATCTGATTCCAGCCACTGCAGGTGGGTAACCCCTTCCCGACCTCCACCATATCTGTCTTTAAAGATGGTGCCCGCTCCACATTGCTTAGGGTGGCATAACCACCTGGGGCTAATGTCTGTAATAGGCAAAAATGCTGATCATAGACATTTAACTAATTGCGACCACAGGGGCCGAGAGGGCTTTCCTCGGGAGAATTGCTTTTCCAGGGCCCGAATGGCTTTCCAGCACTGATATTGAGGAAGCCATTCATTTAGGGTCCCCTGGGTCTCTCTGGGCCCCACAAGAACTTAATTTAACTCCCATATGTTACAAAAGTAATTTATTGCGGTCTATGGGACAAGAGATTTAACGATCGCAAGTCTTATGAGGGGACTTAATGTAAGTGTAAAAAAGTAACAACCTTTTTAACAGTACAAAATAAATAAAAAATATAGAAAAATTCTAACCACCCCAATTTCCTTATAATAAAAAATAAACAAACAGAAGTATCGGTAATCCTGCTCCAGCTCCCACTCCGTTGTCACTAGAGCTGCCAGGTCTTGTCTCACCTCTCTTGCTGTAGCCCAATCATGCATATCCTCCCTGTAGTCATAGATATCCCAGAACCGGGACTCTCCAGCAGCTCCAGACTCCGGTTCGGGCGAAGGACTCAAACAACAGGCCAGGGCCATCATAATCCTCCCCCTCGGGTCTGTGGTGCTCAGCCGTCCAGGGGGAGTGCCGAATCACATACCAGCAGAGTGCCTGGTAGGTGTCGTCTAGCCAAAGCTCCTTCCATACCAGGCTCTCGAGTTCTGTCACCCACTCATCCAGGGGCTGCTCTCCCAGAAGGGGCATTCACAGGGCTACTCGCATCTGCAACCGCTGCTCCTCACTGGGAAGACTCTCGCCCTGCCGAAGCTGTACATCTTCTAGGGCCTCATACCAGACGCCTTTCTGGACTGCATCCCTCCAGTCCATGTAATCCTCCTCATCAAAGTGTAACGCTGTCCGAAGACTAGCCAATTCCATCCTGCTGTAGCCAGAGGCGCTGTACGGATACTAGCGTTGCCCTCAATATGTTCCACGAACGGTGTCTCCGAAGCCGCTTCTCCTCGCACTAGGGCGCCATCCCACTGCTGCTACCACTGTAACGGATCTCCTGGCACCCCGACCTGGTACCTCCGTTGATGGATGCTCCTAGCGCTTCCGAGGACTCCAAGCACTCTACTTGACACCGTAAGCACTGCAGACCCCACGAACCACCAAAGTTTGGTTGAGGTCTCACCGTCTCCTACCCATCCTGGACCTACGACAAGGCTCCAGTGGGCGAACCTCTCCTAAATCCAGAGAGCAGAAACAGCTCTTAGAAGAGCTAGTAGTTATAGCCAGGGGAGTATAGCAAATCTTCAGCGTATAGCAATCCCCAGTGTCGATCAGTTACCTAAACACCAGCCTCAACATGAGGAAGGGTAAAACAGGAACTCTTCATTGGAGCACACAAGCATTGACTTATAAACACATTTTCCAACAAGGGTACCACCCCCGTGGACCTGGTTGGGAACTGAGGACATGACATAGCAGCCAATCCTTTACAGTCTAAAACACAAAAACTAACCCTATTCAACAAACACAATAGCATTGTCTGTGACACAATTAACAAACACAATGGCATTGTCTCTGACGCAATCAACAATGTACAACATGCAAACAGACATCTTCACCCCCTCCATAATGAATGAATAGGAAGAGAGGAGACACATGTGATGGGATTATCTCCTGAGTGTATCATAGGGTGATCTACTCATCTAGGAGTCGGCTGCTATTATAATCAACTATCTTAATCCCATCACTAACACAATCAGTGGGAGTCTCAGTGCAGAGTTTACCCTTTTTGTGTTGCTGAATCCACACCATGCCTTTTTAATAGGTAATAGGAAATATGTGGCATATAAATTACACACATAAATCAGGGTTCATAGTTCCTTGTAACCCCAAAAGGTCTTAGGGGGTCTCCATAGTTCTCGGTCCATAGTCTGTAGGAAGGAGGCTGGCCCCTTAGGCTCAGTCCGTCAGGCTGGCCCTCAGGCTCAGTCCGACGGTTCAGTCTGTCACATTTGTCACTTCACCTCCCAAGAAAACCTCCATAAAAAGTGATCAAAAAGACAAACTCTGGTATTAATAAAAACTACAGACACCCCCCAATCGCAAAAAATAACACATAGCCCCATAGATGTAAGTGTAAAAAAGTTAAGAATATGGTAATGCAAAGAAAGAATGAAGTTTTTTTTTTCCAGGAAGAAACATATAAATGTAGTATCGCTGTCATTTTACTTACCCGGACAATGAAGGTAACAGGTCAGTTTTACCACGTGGGGAACATCGTAAAAACGAAATCCATAAAAGTATGGGGGAATCGTTTTTTTCTTTTCCCCAATTCCATCCCATTTAGAATTTTTATTTCCAGCTTCCCGCTACATCGTATGTGACATTAAATAGTGCCATTAGAAAGTGCAGTTTGTCCAGCAATATCATACGAATATTTGAACGGAAAATTGAAAAAAAGTCATGGATCTGGGAAGACAGGGAGTGTAAAGCAAAAATGAAAAATCCCAGGGTCTTTAATTACCATTAAAATAAATCAATAGTAGGTTGATAATTGTGCAATCCTAATTGCTATTTCATTATACCTTGTACTATATTTTTAATATATCTGCCATGTCAAATGACTTGTGATGAGATATGCTACTATTACAATCTTGATGTTAATACTCTATTTAAAAATCCCCCAAGAGAAAGATCATAATCTATTGATTGTCCTATTAAATCATTTAGGGGACATAGACGTTAGATGGACTACCAACTTCATGCGATCTTCAACCATTTCATGTTCATCCTTGCCTATGTATTAACCCAATGCATATTTCATTTCTTCCAACTAGAAAAACCTCTTGTGAACTGCAAATGTACAAAGAGGAAAGGTGGAAATACCCCCAAATCATCTGGTGTATTTGCAATGAATGCTAATACCAAGGAGAGAATCTTGTACAAATACAAACCCTGTTGTCTTGCTTTAGATGAATCAGTGCCCTAAAATTGACAACCTGCCTAGGCCCCTGGGCTATTGCAGACACTGCTGGTGTTCTCGACCTTGAGGTCTAGGGACTTTATTTGGAGGGGCTCACTGTCCAGTCTGATTAAGAAGCATGGGCATACCTGGCTTTGCCTACTGTTATAAATCTACAATGTTGGCATCACCTCTAAATTTATAATAATGTATATAATCAATTAGAACATCCTCCATTTTTTATGGCTTATGGCTACATCACCAAGTACATTCCACACACTTGAGACAGTCTCCACATTTTTAGGCTTCTGGGATAACGACTCTTTAAATCATTTGCTTTTCATAGCCCTGTTCTGTCATTATTTCATAATAATTTTCTGGCCTGTATGACTAAATAATTCCTTCTAGGGTTACATGGATCATCAATCCCTGTTACGCCATGTCCTACAGAGCCGAGGAGGTCTATGGATGCACTGGCACGCTCTCAGCCCTTGCCTATTGCCAATTACTTACTTTTTTAACTTTACCAGCCTCAAGGGCTCATCACCATTGTGGGCTGCTATTGGCTGCTTCCCCCGTCGCCAGATGTTTTGATCCTCGCAACGGGTGGATTCAGCGGCGGCCGTGCAGGGATCCGGAGTTACGCGGGTGCAGGGGAGCAGATAAGTATAATCCATACAAGGAGGGGATCTTTTAAAATTTGGATAACCCCTTTAATTGTACTCATAGTGTACAATATATATATATATATATATATATATATACACACATACACATATATATACACACACACCTTACACTGTTTGTTCTGGGCCAACAATGGATTACTACATGTTCTTTGGGCTACTTTCAAACTTGCGTTCGGTGCGGATCAGTCTGGTATCTGTACAGACGGATCCGCTCCTATACTGCAAACGATGGTATCCGTTGAGAACGGATCCGTCTGCATTATATTTCAGAAAAAAGTCTAAGTTTAATTTGTATTCAGACGGATCAGTCCAGACTTTACATTGAAAGTTAATGCGGGGCGGATCCGTTTGAAAATTGCACTATATTGTGTCATCTTCAAACGGATCCGCCCCCATTGACTTCCACTGTAACTCTGGATGGATCCGTTTGCCTCCGCATGGCCAGGCTGACACCCGAACGCTGCAAGCAGCCTTCGGGTGTCCGCCTACTGAGTGGAGCGGAAGCCAAGCGGAGCCATACTGATGCATTCTGAGCGGATCCGCATCCACTCAGAATACATTAGGGCTGGACTGATCCGTTCGGGGCCGCTTGCGGGAGCCTTCAAATGGAACTCACAAGCGGAGATCCGAACACTAGTGTGAAAGTAGCCTATGGTCTTCCTCCTATTACTCAGTTTTTGCACAATATGAAAAAAAATAAGTATCTGGTCTTCATTGTTTTAATGGATGCTAATGCGATTTGTGCACATGTGGTTTTACACATCACTTACATTCAGTAATTCAATGCTTTTGTACTTTAACTCTTAAAAAAATCTATGATAAACTGATCGTTCATAACGATCTGTAAATTAAATGGGAAATTTGCTGTGTCACAAGGACAGCATGATGTACTCACTTAGCAATTACATTTGCATATCTGTCAAAAGGATGTAATCCAGTACGTTCAGTCATGTAAGGACAAGAATGTAACCATGTTGGTTGATGGCTATAAATACATTAACAGTCACAAAGGGTTTTTCTTCTCTATTAGATTTCGAATCCTAGGCCTTAAATACATGATTCAAAACAATATCTTAAGAAAATGCAAGAATTGATTAACCTATCCCCCCCACCCAAAAAAATTCTCAAATTAAGGGTACTTTCACAGTAGCGATTTTGTTTTCTGGTTCAGTCACAGGAGCTCAATACCAGAAAAAAAAAAACTTTTATCTTAATGCATTCTGAATGGAGAGCATTCTGTCCAGGATGCATCTGTTCAGTCCCTAGTTTTCTCTTTGGCCAAAAATACTGAACACTTGCCGGAATGCCGGGTCATAGTACCAGATCCGGCATTTTGTGTGTCGGCAAAATGGATCCCCGGACCTTTAACAATGAAAGATTTTTTTTTACCGGATACGTTTTTCCGAATGACACCGGAAAGACTGATCCGGTATTTCAATGCATTTGTCAGACGGATCCGCATCCGGATCCGTCTGACAAATGCCATCACTTTGCGTCCAGATTGCCGGAATCCTCTGCCGCAAGTGTGAAAGTACCCTTAGAAAGATGAAATCTATTCTGGGCATTTAATATATGAAGGCTGTTAATTATTTCACTTGGCTGTCACTTGCTGCAGTACAGGTACTGGCTGAAGCTGCACCTTACACACTTCCTGTTCTGACCATCCCCTGTATACATTCAGCACATAAAATACTGTTAATAGAGTGGTTTGCTTATTTGCAGATATGGCAATTCTCCCTATTTTCTGTTCTAAGGCTAAAATGGAGCAGAGACCTCTCAGTATTACCAGTATTATGTGAAGACAGTATGCAGGGGGTGAACAGAACAGGAAGCTTGCAAGGTACAACTTCATCAAATAGCTGCAGTGTCTGCCCTGACACATTTCGTCTGGATAGCCCTGAGGCCAAGGCTATCCAGCCGAAATGCACATTGAGGAGGGCACTATCTCTATGGTCTGATTTATTAAGGGATAAAGGGTTTTTCCGGGCTTTTAATATTGATGACCTATCCTCGGGATAGGTCATCAATATCAGATTGGCGGGGGTCTGACTCCCGCCATCCCCACCGATCAGCTGTATGAAGAGAAGTCCAACGGTCAAGTGGAGCGTGTCAACCAAATTCTTACCAAGTTTTTGTGCCACTTCACTAACATTCATCACAATAACTGGGTTGAACTTTTACCCTGGGCTGAATTTTCGTACAACAATCTTTTTTTTTTTTGTTTATGGTCAACAACCTAACATCCCACTCCCGGTGTCTTCTACTTCTGGTTTCCCTGCTGCGGATGCGACTTCAAGATATTTCTCTAAAATCTGGGAGGAAACCAGGGGAGTTCTCAAAGAGGCTTCTGTGCACTTGAAGGAGGCTGCTGATAAACGACGTAGATATTCTCCTAAGTTCTGTCCTAGTGATAAAGTGTGGCTTGCCTCCAAATAAATCAGGCTCAAAATACCCTCTTGCAAATTGGGTCCATGCTTCATCGGTCTATTTGAGATCCTCAAGCCAATTATGTTTCTTACAAGCTTAAGCTGCTGGCCTCTCTCCGGGTACCAAATTCCTTCCACGCCTCCCTGCTGAAACCAGTCATCCTGAATGGTTTTGTCAGCTCCTGTTGCGGTCGGTCATGAAAACGTCTATGAGGTAAAAGCTATTCTGAGCACGAAGAAGAGTAGAGGTAAAACTCAGTTTCTTGTGGATTGGAAGGGGTTTGGCCCAGAGGAAAGTGGGAATCAAGGGAATCCAAGAGAGAACAGCAATGCCCCTATTCTTTTGAAATATTTATTGTCTAGGGCCAGGCCTGAGGAGTGGGGTTGAAAGGGGTGGTGGGGGGTTTACTTGTTAGCTCAGCGGTCCATGCCGATGCCCCTACCCATGGGCGCCGGGCTCCCTCTTTCCTTCCTGCTGACAAGCACGGGCAGCAGCTAGCGTAACTGCTGTATATGTGCTCCATGCCAGAGCTTACTTCCTGCTCGAGTCCTGTACTATTTGTTAGGGCTTTCCTCTCCTCCCTTGTGAGGTAGAAAATACACGCCCTCTATCTTCCCAGCCTATGGCTCAATTGCAGGAAGTATTTGAAGGCGCTTCCTGGGGCCAGGAAGGCGCCTGAGCAATCTTGGTCACGAGCTTGTCTAGTTCCTAGTGTGAAGGTGTTTTTGGGGTATTGGCTTTTCTGTGTACAGGACCCTGCTTTTGGATTTAATGGATTTTGCTTGCTTGCCGCCTGCCTCTGACCTTGGACTTCATTTACGGACATTCCTTGATCGCTGCCTGCCCTGACTTCAGACTTTCTGTCCACATCCGTCCCCTCAGTGCTTGCACCGATATCTCTGACACCCTGGTCAGCTGTCACTGACTAGGGGACTGCTCTGGAGTGGCACCTGGCAACTACCCTAATGGCCAAAGTCTATCCTCACCATCAGAGGCTCTAGTGAAGACCAGGTAGTTGCTTAGTCACGCCCCTCCAGGGTATAGCCAGTGAGTGACACAGTGGGTCCACACCCACTTGCATAACACCCAGGCTTCTTACTTCCTCTTTTTAACATGCAGTAGCCATTTTAGGAAAAATATAATTTGTTACCACGAAGCATGAGGAAATTCGATTTCCGGACAAATTTTTTCGATTCCCTCATCTCTAGGGCTGAGCTATGGTGCAGTGAGCAGCACTGACCAATCCTCAGCAAAGAGCTAATTTGTATATGGATTAAAGGACATTTTTCTCAAGATTACATGATCGGATCTGGGAGCTAATTTGGGCACAATATTGGAAAGCAGCCCTACCAGGCATTATTCACCATTTAAAAGGTGAAATTGGTGCTGACAGATTCACTTTAAGGTCCCCATACACCATAGTGTATTGTCAAACTACCCAACCGAGAAAGGCAGGATTTGGGCGACAACCTAGTGTGTATGGGGAGCTCCCGATTGGGCGAACAAAGAATTCAGTTGTCCCAGGAGATAAACCACTGTCAGAGGTGGCTAGCAATGGTTTTCCCCTCTCTCACTATTGACAAAACAAACATGCTGGGCTGAACTGGGTATAAATGTGTATGGGAGAGTAGAGACATCTTTAGTTCTTAGTTATGACAATGATATAATAACTACTAGTAAGGCACTCTTGTGGCTATTATGTCAATTTCCCAGATCGCTCCAACAGAAAAACCTACACTCTCAATTCACAATCATTTGTTAGTTTAGGCATGAGAGTCACTTATATTTCCTAAATATCTGACTGTTGATTCAGTGGCTTTCAGAATGACCTGTCCATGCTCATAGAAGTTTAAAAGAGGTCTAGCATGGTTACAAACTCATAACAAGATTATTGGTGACATGCACCACTTATTACAATTGACATCACATTCCTCTAAAAATGTGTTTGTCAGAATGGCATGTAGGGTATGTCTATCCTTATTAGGTTCTGAATTGTGCTACATAAAACAAGTGTAAATTTAGCTTATCAAATGAACACGCTATGCATTGCACTCAACATAGTGGCTGTTGGCCAAAACTACTGGTGGAAGTTATTTTCTCACGAAGTAAGAATGACAAACATGGGCTGTTGGTTGTATTTATACAGAGGAGAACCAGTCTCTTTAGGAAAGAGAAAACTTGCATGAATCAAATTGCTACATGAGGAAAAATAGAAAACTTAGCTCATCACTACAATAACAAATGCTCTATATACCTGTCTTCAACGACATAAAAATGAGATGCAAAATATAGAAATCTAAAGGATTTAGGTCCAAACATCCATTAAACCACTCAATGAAAGGTCTAAATAACCAAAGCTTTTGTACAGGTTATAAACCATTTTTATTCAAAACTCATAAAAGGGGTATATCCTATGTCTGAGACCACAGGTGTGTTCTAGACATCAGTTCACAAGGTGCAGTACTGCGTGGTTGCTGCTATGGTTTTGGTACTGTGCTTGTGGGTTGTTGGGGTGCAGTGCCAAGAGGTCTCAGTCTGACAGCAGGGGTGCTGTTGGGTCTCACTGTCTGTGGGTGCGGTGTTTTGGCGGCATTAGTTGCCACATGGTGAAAGAGGTCATCTTGACTTGGTGAATGGGCTTATGCACTTTGATCTAAATGTATACAAATGGCCTTGTGTACAGTTGGTGGATTATTGCGTTGTAAACTAGTAATTATGCTAAGACGTAACGTAAATTCTGCAGAGAAGCCACAGATCAATGCATAACCTGTGGATGTATGATACACGTTTTTTTCCCTTTCATTTGGAACATAACTTTTTTATTTTTCATTGGATGTAGCTGTCTAAAGCCTAGTTTCATGTGGGATTTTTTATGTTGGATCAGAGTAAATCATATACATTTTTTGCTGCAGAAATATAGAAACGCAATTTTTGCCATTATATATTTTTTTCATCATGTTTCACACTAAATAACACAGATATTATTATGGTTGTGTGGATATCTATAATGTGTTATTTTATTTTTATTTAAGTGTGCATAATTAAATGCATTTTTCATTAAATAAGTGTTTTATTTTTTTTTGGGGGGTGCAAGCATACTCCTATGTGCTAATACAGTATGCTATGTGCCAGTTTGACACAGGCTGCTGTTAGGGCAACACTATAGAATGGACTACCCTGGGTCCTTTATAGGTCCTCAGGGCTGACTGCAGAAGACTCTTCCTGTCTACGACTGGGTCACTGGGAAATGAAGTGACCCAACTGCAGTTAAGCATCGTCTACTGCAACAATGCCAAAAGATGTTGCTGCAGACTGGAGCCCTGCACAGCCAACAGTCAAAAGACAGTGGGCAGTCATTATAGGGTTACATTTTTATTTTTTTTTAGCTTTTTAATGTCCACACCAAGCTGAAATATCTATGGAGAAATGCATTATCACCTTCTCCCCACATTTCCGTTCCAGCTCCTTACTAGGGAGCCAGAATGAACAGATGAGTATGGATTTTTCCACAGATATTCCAGTCTGGGGTGGAAATTATTGGAAATTCCTTCAAAAAGGTTTTCCGAGGCTTAAATGCTAATGACCTATTATCAGTATCTAATAGATCGGGGTCTGAGAATCGGGAACCCCTGCCGAACAGCTGTTTAAGAAGGCAGCGGAGCTTGCAGTCGCTCCGTGGCCGAATCTCAACTTCACCTAGGCCAAGTGACGACATGATCACATGTCCTAGGCACAGCTCAGCCTCATAGAAGTCAATGGGGCTGAGCTGTGATACCAAGAACATCAGCTATACTATGTAGGACGCTGTGATTGGTGCAGGGAGAAGGCCATAGCGCTCACAGGAGCACTGATGCCTTTTCAAACAGCTGATCGGAGTGGTAGAAGGGGTTGGTTTCAGGTGTTGGACCCCCACCAATAATATACTAATGACCTATCCAGAGTCTCAGAAAATCTTTTAAGCTTGAATTACATGAAATCTCCGTTCTCAATAATACCTGCCAACTTTGTGGCATGTGTAGAGAGCTGTCAATATTTGCCAGTTCATTTACAGTACTCCATAGCAAATGTGCTCCAAAAAAAATTGTAGTCATTTAAATACATTGCACCATATGCTTCTGATTGAAAAAAAAAAATAATCAACACCCCAAAACAGTACAACAAAATTTCAGTTTATATTTACACACAGGGATTGGAAAATTTATATATAATCATACAGTAAATACAGTGGTTTTGTCCAGTAACCCAACAGGAATTATCAAAATGTCCACAATAGTCAAGGATTTACCTTCTCAATCATAGTTTGTAACCCTCATAATCCACTATGCTCCCCTACATGTTGCATCTCTGTAGGTTGTTCCTTTTGCTTTAATTTCCAAACATTTGTTCTTCAACATTATACTTAGATTAGAAGAGACAGTTCCTTAAGAATCCTAGAGCGCTAGTCCCACCAAAAAAGAGGTCCGTGAGGTTACCACTTGACACTACAATGCATCAGGGAGTAAGATATAGGCAAACCAGTGTAGAATTGGGCAATCTAAGGTTAGTAACCCAGCAGAGGTATAATAGTCTTCTGCCATGTTTAGCTTTAAAAATGCATTCTAGATGGCCTTTCATGAATAATCTGATATTTAAAAAGCAGTTTTTAATGACATCAAGTTTGATTATATGACTTTGCATGAAAGGAAGTCTTGCCCACATTACAATAGTGTATGGAACAGAACACGTTAATATTAATATGTTGGTCCATTTTAATGGCACCACAGTATACAAAATACATTGCTTAAGCAAGTCCCATACTGACCATGGCCCACATGGAGTTCTTTAAATGCATAACCGTGGGAGTGACTCACATCCAAACTAAAACTATATTGACGTGATAAATGTCGATATATATATTTATTTTTCTATATATTTTTTTTTTAACCGCATACAAGAAGACATTGTTTGATGTCCACTTCCAGGAGAAGAGTGCTGATGTACAGATACTTGCCACTTTCAATCTCAATACATTGAGTTCTATAGTAAAGTCTACAAATGTGTCTTTGTCTTCCTAATTCATAGTGCAAAGTCTTCCTGTCTTTTTAATCACTCATTTTAGGTATAACTGAATACTTCATCAATTTGAGCGACACAATATATCAATGTTTTCAACCATTATATCTGCATCATCCTTTTGCCATATTGCAACCGTGTACCAAATGGACCACTGTATATATAAAAGTGGGAATAAATTGACTTTGCATATTACAGTATGAAACAAGCCTTTTTGCATCCAGCAAAATACCAGGATTGTATTCACATTTATTCTGAGAAAATACTTAGCTTTAAGCTAAAAAATAATTTTATATTTTATGCAGGCAATGGTTTTTTTTTTCATTACCTGCGTCTCTTTCGGCATAGAATTCACAACATATTTGTGTTGGAACTGAATGGTTCAACCCTTTCTTATGTTATTCCCTACCTGAGAAATACAGTCTGTTACTTCTTTTGTTGGTGAGGGATAGTCGGGGTGTTTGTTTTCTTTGAAATAATTGTTATCTTGAGGTAGAAAATGTTAAAATATACATTTAAACCAGAAGCACAGTAAAAGTGATGACACAGTTGGTACCTATAACAAAGCTTTAAGGAGACTTGAGTTTAAGATTTACTGTACATATAATAAAGTGGCAAGATGTCAATAAAACACAATAGTGGAATTAGACCTTTTCCTGTGTCAAACTAGAACTTCATTCAAGGTCTGCACTTTAATTTGTAATGCACCGCTCATCTCTGCAAGACTGCAGACAGAAACATACATCTTAAGACCTCTTAACTCTAAGCTCTTGCTTGGATGGCAAGCACCTATGTGGTGCTTGCTTTTATATTTGTAGTGACTGTTGAAGTACATTAGAAAGTAGATATAAGTGTTGTGATAGAAAGTTATGTCTCTGTAGTGTAATTGCTGTATGCCATTGATGAGAGAGAGGTCAAGTGACTGCTCCATTGTCTTCCTGAACTTCCAGCACTCGATTCTTCTTCTTGTTGCTTATGTTTGGCAACAAGTTGTTTGGCTTCTTCTGCATCAAGAAAAGGGCTTTCACCATACGTCTCCTTCAACCAAGTTTTTAGCTAAAGAAGTAAAAAAATAAAAAAAATAAAAAAATAAAAAAAATTATTAAACGAGGCATTACCACTGTCCCAATTGTGTCTTTTAGTAAAGAAGAACACAAATTATGATTAATTTTATATTTTTACACTTAGGGCCTATTCACACGATTGTATATTTGGGTCTGCATTAATTCCACAATTCATTTCAATAGGGCCACAAAGGATGCGGACAGCACACGGTGTTGTCCACATCCATACTTCCATTCCGAGACCCTGCAAAAAAGATACAAGTCCTAGAATAGGCATTTCTATCATAGGGCTGGCCACACCATTCCACAAAAATGCAGAATGCACACGGCTGGGTATCTGTGTTTTGCAGAGCCGCAAAAACGGATAAAGTCAACTGAATGCCCTAAAAGGCATCTGTCAGCAGATTTGTGCCTATGAAAGAGGCTGACCTATTGCATGTGTACTTGGCAGCTGAAGGCATCCGTGTTGGTCCCATGTTCATATGTGCCCCCATTGCTAAGGAAAATTAAGTTTTAATATACGTAAATGAGCCTCTAGGAGCAAGAGGGATGTTTACATTACACGCTGCGGCCATCCAGCTGTTGCAAAACTACAACTCCCAGCATGCCCTTATAGCTGTAGGCTGTGCAGGCATGCTGGAAATTGTAGTTTTGCAACAACTGGAGGGCCGCAGGTTGCGTATTCCTGACCTAGAAGGACCGGTCAATCAAAGTGCAGAGAGCACAGCAGATGCAGAACGAGCAGAGCCCTTATGAGTAATGCCTGCCCCCCCCCCCCCCATTTGCATATATTAAAACTAAATTTGTATCAGCAATGTGGGCACATATGAAAGTGAACAACACAGATACCTTCAGCTGCCAAGCGCACATGCAACAGGTCAGCCAGTTTCATAGGTACAAATCTGCTGACAGATGCCCTTTAAAGGGGCCTTCTGGGATATCAGTAAAGTAATCCTTAAAACACCTTTAATAAAAACATGGTTATACTAAATGCCATACATATTTAACCCCTTAAGGACCAGGCAATTTTTTTGCAAATCTGACCAGTGTCACTTTATGTGTGAATAACTTTAAAACGCCTTGATTTATCCAGGCAATTCTGAGATTTTTTTTCCGTCACATATTGTACTTCATGACAAAATTAAGTAAAAAAAAAATAATTTTTATTTATAAAAAAAATAGCAAATTTACAAAAAAAAAATCTAATTTTCAAATTTCCAAGTTTTAATTTCTCTACTTCTATAATACATACTAATACCTCAAAAAATAGTTATTAATTTACATTCCCCATATGTCTACTCATGTTTGGATCATTTTGGGAATGCCATTTTATTTTTTGGCGACGTTACAAGGCTTAGAAGTTTAGAAGCAAGTCTAACTTTTTCAGAAATTTTCCAAAACCTAACTTTTAAGGACCAGTTCAGGTCTAAAGTCACTTTGTGAGGCTTACATAATAGAAACCACCCCAAAATGACCCCATTTTAGAAACTACACTCCTCAAGGTATTCAAAACTGATTTTACAAACTTTGTTAACCTTTTAGGTGTTCCACAAGAGTTATTGGCAAATGGAGATGAAATTTCAGAATTTCCATTTTTGGGAAAATTTTACAGTAACAAAGCAAGGGTTAACAGCCAAACAAAACTCAATATTTATTGTCCTGATTCTGTAGTTTATAGAAACACGTGGTCGTAAACTACTGTACGGGCACACGGCAGGGCACAGAAGGAAAGGAACACCATATGGTTTCTGAAAGGCAGATTTTGCTGGACTGGTTTATTTACACCATGTCCCATTTGAAGCCCCCTTAATGCACCCCTAGAGTAGAAACTCCAAAAAAAAAGTGACCCCATTTTGGAAACTACAGGATAAGGCGGCAGTTTTGTTGGGACTATTTTTAGGGTACTTATGATTTTTGGTTTCTCTATATTACATTTTTGTGAGGCAAGGTTACAAAATATTTAAATTCTGAAATTTCATCTCCATTTGCCAATAACTCTTGTGGAACACCTAAAGGGTTAACAAAGTTTGTAAAATCAGTTTTGAATACCTTGAGGGGTGTAGTTTCCAAACTGGGGTCACTTATATGGAGTTTATACTCTAGAGGTGCATCAGGGGGGCTTTAAATGGGACATGTCCAGCAAAATCTGCCTTCCAAAAACCGTATGGTGTTCCTTTCCTTGTGCGCAATGCCGTGTGCCCGTTCAGCAGTTTACAACCACATATAGGGTGTTTCTGTAAACTACAGAATCAGGGCAATAAATATAGAGAGTTTTATTTGACTGCTAACCCTTGCTTTGTTAACGGGAAAAATTTATAAAAATGGAAAATTTGGCAAAAAATAGCTGTTTTTTTTTTTTTACTGTTCATCTGAGGGGTTAGGTCATGTGGTATTTTTATAGTTCAGGTTCTTACGGACGAGGCGATACCTAATATGTATACTTTTATTTTTTGGAAAAAAAAATAATAAACATTTGGTTTTAGTGTCTCCAAAGTCTGAGAGCCATATTATTATTTTTTCTGGGCGATTGTCTGTAGCCAAATAGAAATAAAAATTGAGGAAAGGGGATTATAAATTTAGTACTCCATGGAAGTGTGGTACTCCCTGAAGCAACCGTCAATGCAGAGGCCAAGATGATCGGGGCACGTGTCACACTGAGTGGTGATGTCCTTCTGTATCCCCCTCCTGTGATACACTGCACTTTTTTTGTGACTGTCCCTTCTTTCCAGTATGGGGAACCACACCTGGAAAGCGTTGGCCAGGGACGATCCAGGCGCCTCCAGTTCCCGAGGTACTCCGACCTGCTCTTTCCAGGTCAGAAAAGATCAGGGCCTTGAGAACTGCCTCATAGAACTGCAGGAATTTCCCTGTGTTGCCAGCGCTCCGAGACAGCACAAAAGAGTTGTACAAAGCAACCTGTACCAAGTAGACCGCAACTTTTTTGTACCATGCCCGGGTTTTGCGCATGTCGTTATATGGCTTGAGGACTTGATCAAAGAGATCAACTCCTCCCATATACAGATTGTAGTCCACTATACAATCGGGCTTGAGGACCGTTGCCGCAATACCTTGTACAGAGACAGGGGTGATGCAGTTACCGTGAATTGTGAACAATACAAGGACATTCCTCTTGTCCTTATATCTGACCAGCAACAGGTTTCCACTGGTAAGGGCACGGGTCTCACCCCTGGGGATAGGTACCTGGAGGGAATGGGTAGGGAGGCAGAGTTGAATTTTCCGCACAGTCCCACAAGCGGACGTGGATCTGGCGTCGAGGGACTGGGATACTAGTATAAAAGTTATCCACGTACAGGTGGTAACCCTTATCTAGCAGTGGGTGCATAAGGTCCCACACAAGTTTCCCGCTAACACCCAGAGTGTGGGACATTCTGGGGGTTCAATACGGGAATCTCGCCCGTCATACACATGAAACTTGTAAGTGTACCCTGAGGTACTCTCACAAAGTTTGTACAGCTTCACGCCATACATCGCACGCTTATAGGGAACATACTGGTGGAAAATGAGTCTCCCCTTGAAAGCAATGAGACACTCGTCAACAGCGACCTCCCTTCTAGGTACATAGGCCTCCAAAAATTTGGCTCTGAAGTGATCGATCACCTCGGGGGGGACATGTTGCCTTATAGTTAAGTCATATTCAGTGAAGCCCACTGTGCGAATCTGGATTCCTGGTTGGCCAACAAAGTCAGGATTTACGGGCTCAAAATCCTCTGGGGTACACCAGACAAGTTCACTGGTAGGGGGCTCAGGTGGACTTATCTGGTGGGCCGGAAAACTAGTACGAGCCCTAGGGCTGCTCACTAGTGTGGGCCACAGGGTCCCTGGCATGGGCATTCCCTGGCTCCGGCCTGGGGCTCATCATCACTAGATGATGAGGAGGACGCGGATGACAAGAGGAAAGTGGGAACATCCTCGTCCTCACAGGGGCTCTCAGAGTCGGAGACAAGCAGGGCGTATACCTCCCCGCCCAAGAACGTCTGGCGGGCCATAGGTGAGTGTGTGCGTGTGTGGAAAACTTTATTTAGTGTGCGTGTGTGTGAGGGGACGGGTGTTCACGTTCACTTATAAACCTAACAGAACTAAAGTTTAGTTTATTTAACAAAATTAAAAAAAATAAAAGCCCCAAAAATAAATAAAAAATTATTAAAACTCGCTAATCAGCATCGCTAACAGTGACCGGACGCTAAGAGTGCCGGCCACAGTCAGCGCACGCACACAAAGAAAAAAGCGCTTGCGCCCCAAAAAAATGTGTGTGTGTATGTGTGTGGAGGGGAAGGGGAGGCAGGCTGCAGCACCCCTGGGACGTCTTGGGTCGCACAGCTCAGACACCCGATCAGGGTGAAGCCCAAAAAAATAAAACCTTTTTTTTCCCCCTAAAACTGTCCCTCAGTCTCCCTGCCTAATCTAACCTTTCCCTAAGCCTGTCCCGGCAAACTTTTGAGTGCCATATGGCACTATGGTGGCTCACGTGGGGGTGCTGGGCTCAGAGGTAGACGGACGGGCTCCTTTCTCCTGGCTCCACGGAAGCAGTGTGGCGGAGGAGAGCAGAGCTGGGGGAAGTTAACCCCCGCATGCCCATCCAGCCAATAGGATGCGATCCTGAGAGGTGATGTTACCGCCACTTCTCAGGATCTAAGGATGGTAATTGGTGGTGTATTATCACACCACTGATCACCATCCTATTCCGGGTTATCTGGTCACCGGAGACCCGAATGACCTGGAAACGCAGCAAACCGTAGGTCTGAATTTTTTCTCATTTTCCTCTTCTAAAACCTTGATGCGTCTTATCGGCACATGCATCGTATAAGGTGAAAAATACATTACTTACTTTATTCTATGGGACAGTATGATTACAATAAAATACCAAATATGTATAGTTTTATTAGCTTTTTTCACACTTTTTGCAGAATTTTAGCACTGCTGCACCCCCAAGTGTGTGCAAAAAATAATAATATTTGTGTGAGTTGTGGATCTCCAAGTCTGAATGCACTTCTATAATCCCATCCGGTCCAGAAATGCTTTTAATTAGTGTGATACACGTATTTGAGTTTTCTCTTCCTCTCATTGGATACCTAACTAACAGCACACAGAGTAGGTCTGTTCTCCTGAAGTTAGATGCCCAATGACATAGAGATAGATATTAAATTAAGTAGGTTCCAGTCTGCATTGAGGTAACTTTGCTGTAGTGGGTGGGCACAGATATTTTTTGATCAAAATATATTTGCCAAGAACCTCATATGTATCATATAAAATGTGGTTTTATAATAGAGAGTTTGCATTTAGGGTCTTGAAAGTACTGTTATGTTTAGTGTTTTTCTCTACAACATGGGCTACCAGGTAAGGTCCAGGAAACCTTATGGTTCCAATAAGAGTGCCTCAGGGGGTTCCCCAAAATTTTTTAAAATTATATTAGAAAAAGCTCACATAAGATAGACTGAGGTCTCATCAAATAATACATGACGCCTAACATACAGATGCAGAAAGTGCCAATGCAATTACTAATAAACTTAAGTCTATGTCTATAGCTTGTACCCAAAACAACTGGGAAGCTTTTAAAAAATGTAATGCTTTGGGCCCATTAATTTATTTTATTTTATTTTTTTCATTTAGCAATACTACCGCACAAGCCCACCACAGAAATGGTGTAGAACAAAATGAAGGAAGTGGAAAACCCCAATTATTTTCATCCATTCATAGAGTGAATTAAAAGACTGGGAAAAAAAACTGTACAAACAATTCTTCACGGTTGACATCATTCAATGTTGGACTAACACATTTACACTGTCTAGATGGAATAAATTACAATTTGAAACTTAAAGGGCGCAAATAAGTTTCAGAAATTAGGCTTTTTGTACGATTCATACATATTATATACAATAAGCCTGCTGGAGAAGACCAAGTCTGTGTGTGAGGTAATGATTGAGAAAATGCCTTGCACAGATATGGGCATCAACATGTGAGAGGTGCACCCAAAAAGAAAACGGTAATAACTAGCAGTGGCTAAAATCACTACTATTTTAAATTAGTGTACAACATTGAAAGAAAAAAGTAAATGAAAAAGGAGCCGATAAACTACATAAGACATGAAAGGAGACTGAAAATCAAAGCTTCTCAAACTGGGTTCCAGGGTGACTCAGAGTACCACCAAAAAATTATAAGGATTCCCCAAGATGAAAAGGACAATGAATCCATTACATTGGGGCCTTGTTGGCAGTTTGGAATATAAATATATATTTTTTTTATACAGAGACAATTTTCCAACTACCCTACTATTTACTCAGATAATAAGTCTCTACTCTTAGGAGGGCACTCTGTAGACATGGGGATGTGAATGTTCATTTGGAGCACAGCTTGCACGTACCCAACACACAATGTCAGTTCTTAAGACCAGCTGTGGGTAATAAAAGGGCATCTCTCAGCATATCTGTACCCATAAAACTGGCTGACCTGTTGCATGTGCATTTGGCAGTTGAAAGCATCTGTGTGGTTCCCATGTTCATATGTGCCCACATTGCAAAAAAATTGCAATAGGGAAATTGCCGTTACCCCTTGAGATTAAGCTCCCTCTGCAACTGCTGCTCCCTCTCCACTCTGATTGACAGGGCCAGGCAGGCATGAACATGTTTACACTGCCTGGACCTGTCGATCAAAGTTCAGAGGGCGTGGCAGTTAAAAACAGAGCAGAGTCTCTAGGTTTAATGGCAATGCCCCCATTTCTCCTAGAGGCTCATTTGCAAATATTAAAACTTCATTTTTCTCAGCAATGTGGGCACATAAGAACATGGGACCAACACAGATGCCTTCAGCTGTCATGCACACATGCAACAGGTCAGCCAGTATCATAGGTACAAATATATAATTTTGCATAGTACCCGCCTCCAAAACAGCCTCCGGCAGCGCTAGAGACAACCCATCTGTGCCAGTGACGTCATTGGGCTCACTGTTAGGCGGAAGTATCCGCTTAGCATAGTGATGAGAAGCTCGGTACATCACCGGCACAAAACAAATTGCGCTGTGCAATGCAGCGTGACAAAGGGGAGAACTGGAGCAAGGCAATGCTCCTATTTTCCATTCATAAGTAGTCTATAAATAAAGAGCAGCTTATAACCAAGAATCGACCCTGAACCTGGAAAAAACTAATTAGGGGATCATGATAACAAAAACGAAGTGAGTGAGCTTTGTCACTCAGTGGCGGTTCCTATGCACACAGGGCTGTTGTCAGCCACTGCCTATTAGGCTGTGCCATAGGCCAGTTTCAGACTGTGCAGGGACAGACCCCCAGCCAGTTATCCCCAGCTGTACTTTTAGCCATAAACTGTTAGCAGGAATCAGAGAAGAATGGCATAACAGTCATAAGAATAGATGCCCCAGAATTGCTATTACATGAGCGATGCAAGTAGTCACTAAAACAGAGACATCAGGAGAGGCGACGGTGCTCTTTAAAGTGTACCAAACCTTTCAACAAGCTTTATATTAATCAATAGTACATTGTGGGACATGAGAAATAATACTATTTCTCGCCATTAAATCACTTGTATTTGGTATTTTTGGACAGTTTTCCCCTCTGAATGCTGAATATCTAGTTTGCAGTTCTCCCAGATTTGTTGGGTGGAGATTAGCTGCCATCCACCAGACAGAAATCAGAGGAGATTCAGATTCCTAACCTTCTCTTAGTCATAAACAGTCCCAACGTCATGGAGGACATTGTAGGAAGGTGTTGATGTGGATGTGAATACAGCACTTGGGCTCAGATATAAACTTCAAATGCAATAGTCTGTTTGTGTGTGTTTCACTCAGCTCCTGCTCCCTCCTCATCCCTCCACAGACTTGTACTGACATGTGTAATACCTGATCCTTCTGTGAGCTGCACACATTGTGGTTGGGTTTAAAGCATCTTTCAAAAAGAAAAGCATTTAGCAAGGGGAAGGAGGATGGTAAATGGTAAACGGCTAATAACATAGGATGTAGAAATTTCTGATAAGATATATTACAAATTTTGTTATTGTCGCTTGTACTATTGATTTTTAAAAAATGGTGAGAAAAGTGACCATCAAAAGACCCATTTTCCCCCCTGTATTCCATTGGTCATAACTTTTTTATTTTGTATTTAGCTGTGTGAGACCTTGATTATTGCTAGACAAAAGGGGGGTGGGGTTAGGGGTAGAAAAAATACCCTACACCTATATCAATACTGCCTCTGAACCGTGCGGCCATATGCAGGAGTTCAGTGTGTCATACTTTTTTATTTTGTAAAACAAATTGAAAATGATAGTTCATGGTGAGTGTCAAAAATATATTAGATATTCACCGCTTGTGCTAGTCATTATCACTATTACAGCAGTGTGTATCAGAGAAGCATAGAGAAGCAGTCTGCATGTTTTAGGCTGAACATCCAGTATGGACAGAATGGGAACAGTGTAAAATGGCAACTTTATTGATGTGTGTGGGAAGGGGGGGGTTGGGGGTTCAAATGTTTATTGTGACTTGACAATGTGATCCTCACACTGGTAAAGGTCTGAGTCATGGCATCAATGAATAGCTCAGTTAGGCACAAATGAGTAATTAGACGAGCAAGAACTCATCTTTTCATTCATTTTCGAGGAAAAAAGACATCATACATCAAGCAAGTATGCTGTCTTATGGGAGATAGAGAAGGGGAGAGATAACATGCACAGAAGTCCATGCAACCCTCCTCCAGAGGATATGTACAGTAATACGGGAGAAACATCCTATGTTACTCGTGTGCAGCTGTCCCCCATCTCCTACTTCAGACTAGCTGACATCTCATGCAATTGAAGGGGGAGGGCTGCTTTAGCCCTTCATATCTCAGGATGTGTATCAGCTAGAGGTATGATCCTGATCTTGTTGGAAAGCTGACAATCTAAGATTTTAAACCATAAGTAGTGCTGAACTACATACAAAGATAAAGCCTTTAGAAATCAGGTCCATAGTGAAACCTTCAGGTATTGCAGCTCCAATGGGACACATTTCTAAAGACTCTAACCTGCCATGTATTATGGCTAATGCTGTGATCTTGTCAGTTTTAAAACAAGACTAAAATCATGACTATATAAGATATAGTCCTCATAATTCTCCCCCCCCCCCCCCCCCAGCAGAACTGATTACCTCCATAGCCAAAGGGTTGGAGAAGAGCCTCACAACACACTAAATTCCAGCACTTGTATACACTACACATTGGTGAGCACTCCTGTAAGAATGCTCAGCCGTTATGGTATATCATAGGTAGGATGGCATCATTACCTTCTATTGTAGAGCAGACTTACTAGTAGTATATACAGGGCGGCCGATGAAAAAGTAGTAGTATGACAAGATAAATGAGCAAGTGGATTTTATTTTTTTTAATTACCCGCAAGTCACAAAAAATGCTAAAAGCAGTCCCCGTTCGTGTATCTTTGGGCATTTTGGATTATGTTGGCCGATATGGCTTGCAGCTCTTCAGCAGCGATGCTGCGGATAGTGTTTGTGATGTCTACCTTGAGTTCATCCAGGGCAGGAATGGCCAATCTGCGGCTCTCCAGCTGTTTTAAAACTACAATTCCCACCATGCCCTGTTGTAGGCTGATAGCTGTAGGCAGTGAGGGCATGTTGGGAGTTGTTGTTTTGCAACAGCTGGAGAGCCGCTGTTTGGCCATCCTTGATACAGGGGATGTGGATTGTTCGTGTACACTTTGTTTTAAATTTTCCCTCAGATAAAAATCGCATGTGTACAAGTTTGGGGAAGGTGGGGGCCACAACCCCTTGCTCACAGTTCGCTCTTCCGTAACCAGTTCATGAACCCATGCCAATTAGTTCCCTGCAGTGTGGCATGTTTTCCCATCTTGTTGGAAAAGGCGGGACATTTTTTCTTCTGCTCATCACTGTTGATGAGCTGCAAGCAGTATCAGCCAACATAATCTGATGTGCCCAAAGATGCATAGACGTAAATGGGGATACCTTTCAGCATCTTTTGTGACTTTTGGGTAATTAAGAAAAAAAAGAAAAAATCTTGTCATACTATCGCTGGAGGCGGGCTACTTTTTCATGGGCCACCCTGTATAATGAGGCCACACCCTCTCACCTGCTCTGCAGGTGGAGACAACCAGTCCTACTCACATTTTAGGACAGGTTGCTTGCAGCCATTGTAAATCCTTTCTGGAGAGCCCTTTAACCTGCAGCACAGGTGCAGGACTACATTCAGTGGGATCCCGAACAATCAGTCAGTCATCAGAGGACTAATCAAAAGAAAGGTGATTTTTTTTTTTTTTTTAAACCAAACTATTCCTTTGGGACAATCTGATAGTACCAAGTGCTTTTGTGATGAAAGCGCTCATGTTTTAAGAAGGCATTGTTGTGATCCAAGAAGCATACTACAAAATAACTATACTGTAATGGTTTTAAGTCACAACTTGTAATGTAGCATTAGTGGAAATAAATAAAGGATAAGACGGACTGAACTACCAATGATATCTGAGAGACAGCAGTCAAGAAAAAAGTAAACTGCCGATAAGAGTGACAATGGACTATAACACACAATGTAATGCAGGATAAGTGAAGACAGTTATTCATTATTCTGCCCTTATTAAACCCTTGATTCTTAACAGAAACATGTACTTTAGTTAGACAGAATTTAATGGTGAGGGAGGGGGAAGCAAATTATTTTGGTCCTAAAGTGGATTTTTTGTGCCTAATGGAAATGAGTCAGCATTTAAACATAGATTTCCACAGTTGACTACTGAAGTTGCCTGTAGACTTCTTTTGCATTTTGCCTTTCCTGTACAATACATAATTTAATCTTACATGTCAAAAAGCATTAAAGAGGTAAAAGGTGTTCTCTTAAGTTATTTACACTTTGTGCTAAGCACGTCTTACTAATAAAGT
This sequence comes from Bufo gargarizans, assembly GCF_014858855.1. Classification (NCBI taxonomy): domain Eukaryota; kingdom Metazoa; phylum Chordata; class Amphibia; order Anura; family Bufonidae; genus Bufo; species Bufo gargarizans. The sequence continues at coordinate 313,342,685 of NC_058084.1, forward strand.
ACATGCTATGTTTACTTACGTGATGGACATCATGTTTTCCAAAGTCTTCAAGTTGCTTCTGAAAACCCATGTTGGGGTTGGCACACGTTCTTGCTCCCCTAACAGCAGCCAACGCATCTTCCCAACCCAAATCTGTGATTGTCATAACATAGGCTACTACCAAAGTAACACTTCTGGACACACCTGCCAAACTTAGAAAAAAAAAATAAAAAAATCATGGGAGTGAAAAAGAAATTGATGTCACAGAGATTAAGGACAGTGAATTTCAGTCTGGTATCCATTTGCAATTACTGATCTTGATGTTCTATTTCTTTTACTACTGCTACTAGAAATATCATTTTAGCAAAATATAGCATTAACAGTTTCTAAAAATTTCCAAATACAAATTAGAACAAAAAAAAATAAAAAATCTGTTTATGTCGATGATCAAAATGGGGTTATGGTTGGCCATTCTAAAGTAAATTAATATTCTAAGGGGAATAGAAGTCTATTCAATAAGCAAGATGGCACCGCATGTTTCAGCCACCAATGCGCATGTACTGCCCTCCACAGTAGATGGGCTGGACACTACAGAAATTATGAGAACGCTTGCTGCATCTCTGCGATTGGTGGCACCACTGACTGGCATGCAATATTCAAAGCAGTTCATTGTGACAGTCCGCCTCATAGGCTGCGTAACAGTAAGTCCTGCCTATTTATGCTTCCTACACCCCCTGACTTGCACTCTATATGCATATGGTCTAGGAGGTCATAGATACACTGCTAGTGTCTATGACTGATGCTGTCTCACCGATGTACTGTAGCTTGGTTTGATTAGTCTTTATGGGGATAGGATCTGCATATCAGTACACGGACAACCTGCTCGCATGACATATCCATCTGGACTCTATATTCTGTTTTAACCTTCCTAATGCCACTGTAGACAGGATGTTCTCTCTTTTTCACCTCTATAAATGTTGTGTCTAAATATATGTGATCTCCTATGTGACAATGAGGCTACAGCTTGCTTTCTTGTAATGACCGACATTTGTACTTTACTGGGGGATAGGGGGTGTCTTGTAGAAACGTGCCTTTCTTGCATATATTATGTGATGACAGTACAATATGTGAATACCATTATATGCTGCTATTTTATTCCTGTATTGACTGTACTGGTGCTACCAGCCCATTTTTAGCACTGGTTTATTATTGTGTATAGCCTTTATATGGCTGACAAAATTCCAGTGTATTTGTACTTTTTTCTCTGTGTATCATGTTATATTTACTTTCCATAGCAATTTATGTATTCCATGCGAGTCTAGTTTCACGTTTCTGTTTACCTCACTGTATCCACCATAGTTGGATACTGATGTTCGTCTCCAGACCCTACCCCTATAATGGGATCCTGACAGTTTCTGGCACAAGTGCCAGGTTTCGGCTAGACAAAAACCTCTGCATGCACTGGTTTTTGTCAGGCCGAAATCCAGCACTCATGCCGGAACCTGGCCCGATCCCAAGCAGATCCGATTATAGTCAATGGGGATGGTGGTGAAAGGCAGTATCTGGCTATGCCAGAGACGGAACTCTAGAAGGCTCCTCTGCTGAAACAGCATGCCAGATCAGGTAAATGGAGATGTGAAACGAGACTTAGGCCATCACAAATTCTGGTTTTCACAAAGGTTGCGCCTTCAGTTTTTATCATGGCAATTTGCAATAACTTGACATTGTTATTAAGAGAGTTCAGATTATTTGCAAAGTCATTCCTTGCAACAAAAAGAAACTTACAAAATTTACAAATTTCTGTCCTGCCACAAAATGACCTACTGTACTAGCATAATTTCAATAATCTTCTTGTCACCTTAGGAGAAAAAAAGTTAACGAGGACAAGGCAGCTGATATCTCTGTCAAGCTGACTGAATTAAAAGAAGAGCAGACTAGTTACTATAAGGCCCCTTTCACACGAGCGTGACGGATTAGGTCCGGATGCGTTCAGGGAAACTCGCACCATTTTGCAAGCAAGTTCAGTCAGTTTTGTCTGTGACTGCGTTCAGTTTTTTTCACTCGGGTGCAATGCGTTTTGATGTGTTTTTCACGCGCGTGATAAAAAACGGAATGTTTACAAACATCATCTCCTAGCAACCATCAGTGAAAAATGCATCGCACCCGCACTTGCTTGCGGATGCAATGCGTTTTTCGCGCAGATCCATTTACTTCTATGGGGCCAGGGATGCGTGAAAAATGCAGAATATAGAACATGCTGCGATTTTCACAAAATCTTCTGGAGGATGGCCTGGTGTTAAGAAGGGGGCCAAAGAAGCCACTCTTCTCCAAGAAAAACAAACAGACTGCCATTCTGCAGGAAGTACAGGGATTGGACTGCAAAGGATCGGGGTAAAGTTATTTTCTCTGATGAAATTCAGACAATTTGGGACATGTGAAAAAAAAATTGTCCAGAGAAGTCATGTGTTATGCCAACAGCAAAGCATCCCAAGACCATTCATGTGTGGGGTTGCTTCTTATGCAATAGAGTGATCTCAATTTTGCCTAAGAAAACAGCCATAAATAAAGAATGATATTAAAACATCCTCCAAGAGCAACGATCCAGAAGCAATTTGGTGATGAAAAATGCTTTTTCCAGTACGATGGAGCATTAGATCACAAGGCAAAAAATTTGTGGCTACGTGAACAAAACATTAAAATTTTGGGTCCATGGCCAGGAAACTCCCCAGATCTGAATCCCAGAATCTGGGATTCAGAACCTGTAGCCAATCCTCAAAATGCAGGTGAGCTAACACAGAAATTATTATAAAACTCCAAGCAATTATTATGCAAGAACTGGTTGACATGTGTCAAGATTTGGCCCAGGAGCTGATACCCAACATGCCAGGGGGAATTGCATAAGTCTTGAAAAAGAAGGGTCAACACTGGAAATACTGAGACTTTTGCATAAATTTGATGTATTTGGCAATAAATAAAAAATAACTTATGAAATGCTTATTACTGTACTTCAGTATATCGTAGAAACAGCTGACAAAAAGATCAGAAAAAAACCCTCAAATTTGTGTAATTCTCAAAACCTTTGGCCATATATCTCTGCAGCTTAAAAAAGGTTTTTTAATATTAGCCTGAACTTTGATTCTATTTGTACATTATGCACACGTTGGATTAATAAACATTGTGTGTTGACTTCTATTAGAGTAATATAATAAAATTAATATTGGCGGAAATTTATCAAGACTAGCGTTGCCATACACCAGTCTTGATCCCCTGTCCACTGGAGTAGGATGTGTTTACTGCATTTTTCGCCTCATAAGATGCATTTTTTCCCCCACTATGGAAGCACTCATTCGTACCGGAGGACCGGGAAGCGGTGAAGGCTCTATACTCACCGCTTTATGGTCCTCGGCTGTGTTGTGGCTGCGCACAGCATGAGGGCGCTCAGGGTCACAGCACAGCCAGCAGCAGAATGAAGAGGATCGCGCTGGAGGAAAGGAGCGGCGGCGTCCGGAGCAGGAGAGCCAAGTGATTTTTTAAGCATGAGGCAATGGGGGCTGATGTGAGGTCATGGGGACTGATCTGAGACAATGGGAGCTCATCAGGGGGGCTGATATGAGGCAATGGGGGCTGATATGAGGCAAAGGGGGCTGATATGAGTTGTATGGGGCTCTTATCTGAGGTCTGATTGGTTGTCATTCATATTGTGGTCTGAGTTGAGGTCTGATTGGGGGTCTGATCTGAGGTCTTATTAACATTGGGGGTCTTATTGGGGTTGCCAGCTGAGGTCTGATTAACATTAAGGGTCTGAATGGTGGTCTGACCTGAAGTCTAATGAAAACTTTTTTTTTTTTTTTTTACTGTCCTCCTCTAAAACCTAGGTGCATCTTATGGGCCAGTGTGTCTTATACCGGTGAAACTCGAAAAATTTGAATATTGTGCAAATTTCATTTATTTCAGTATTGCAACTTAAAGGGTGAAACTAATATATGAGCTAGACTCATTACATGCAAAGCGAGATATTTCAAGCCTTTATTTGTTATAATTTGGATGATTATGGTTTACAGCTTATGAAACCCCTAAGTCACAATTTTGAGGTACCCTTTGCTCAGGGGGTATGGATTAATTAGCTGACTAGAGTGTGACACTTTGAGCCTAGAATAATGAACCTTTTCACAAAATTCTAATTTTAAGCTGCATTAATGCAATTCCTTTTAATTTGCGATACTGAAATAAATTGACTTTTGCACAATATTCAAATTTTTCGAGTTTCACCTGTATGGAGAAAAAATACAGTTATTTATTAAGACATCTCACCCTCTGCGCACTAGAAAAATTCAAATCTATAGTATATACTATATCTACTATGCTATAGTACATACTATATCAAAAGCTATAGTAAATCCAGTGGGCCTTGATAGTCTCTGCGCCCTTCCACTAAACCTCTACCCCTTTCTCTCCATGTTAGAAAAGTGGCAAATTATAGTGCAAATATGGTGTGTTACATAATTTGCGGCTTTTTAACACCACAAAAATGGCATAAACACATTGATAAATGACCCTCATTTTATTTAAAGTTGTTCCTAAAGGTTTGATAAGGCACATACCAGTGGACAAGGCATCCTTCACCTTTCAGCCGACACTCATGGATAAATGCTGTGCTTTCTTTAAAATGTTGTATTCTAGAAAATATCCAAATAAAAACGTATGTTACTAGGGGCTACACAAAGACATGAAAGTTGCATTATGTTAACTAATACATTTGGCTTTTTATTAAATGCATCACAAAAATGAACACTGAAAACCAAAACTAGAATTCCAAGCTTGCCCGATACAAGGACACTTTCCTCAAGTGGGTTTTCAAAGAAACAAATGAGCTGAAATGATAAAAACGGCACCAAATGAGGTTTGGTATGATTGAAAAGCTTTCTTTATGGTTAATCAATGCTTCACTTCTGTGGTCCTTAAAGAGGACCTGTCACATCTGCTGACACGCCTGTTTTAATAGCTACTTGCATTCCCCATGTAATAACAATTCTGGAGAATCTATTTTTATGGCTCTATGTTGTTCCATTTCTTTATTATTTCTACTAGAAGTTAAGAATGAATTACTAGCAGTCTGCAGTAAGGGTACAGAGGGGAGGTAACCAGTTGGGGGGGTGTCTTTGCCCAGTCTCCAACTATCCAGTCATTGCTGCCATTGCTAGACTGTGCAGGGACACACCTCCAACTAGTTACCACCCCTCTGTACCCTTACTGAAGGCTGCTAGTAATTCATTCTTAACTTCTAGTAGAAATAATAAAGAAATGGAACAACATAGAGCCATAAAAATAGATGCTCCAGAATTGTTATTACATTGGGAATGCATGTGGTTATTAAAACAGGCATGTAAGAAGTGGTGACAGGTCCTCTTTAACAACAACCATGCTGTTGCTTGTTCCTCTAGGTGTCATTGTACATTGCACCATTACTACAGTATTTTATGTTGCTAGAACATTGTGACTTTATACACCCTTCTATATACAGCTTTTTTAGTCCCATTAAGCTTATAGTACATTGTTATAGTGTACCAATAGAGATTATATATTTATTTTATACACCCACATACTCATACAGTGCCTTGAAAAAGTATTCATATCGCTTGAACTTTTCAACATTACACCCACAAATGTAAATATATTTTATTAGGATTTTATGTGATCGACAATACAAAGTAGTAAGTATATACTGAGGGCTCATGCACATGACCGTATGTATTTTGTAGTCCTTAAAATACTGATCCGCAAAATAAACAAATGACATCCGTGTGGCATCCATATTGCATTGTTTTGGGGTTATTTGCGGATCTATTGTAACAATGCCTGCCCTTGTCCGCAAAACGGACAAGAATAGGACATGTTCTATTTTTTTACAGAACGGACATGCAGAAGTTTTTGTCCGGCCGCCTCTCGGTATGTTTGCCGTGCTGCGGCCGGACCTCCAGCCCGCCCCCATTATAGTGAATGGGGTTAGAGCGCATATCCGGCGGCACGGTGGGCTGGCGTTAGCACGGATCCAGCAGGCTGTTACCCCGCTGGAGCAGCCTACCGCAAGAGTGAAAGTAGCGTTAGATGGCTAACCAATTCCATTTAAATCAGCGGGTTCAGCTTGCACTGACCTGTTCCCAACCGCCTAATAAATATACATCAGCAGTCAGATATTTAAAGACAGTGCTGCTCGTAAGCGCAGCGGGCGCCATAAAAACAGCAGGCACCCTGTGGCTAAGTGGCTAATGTTTTAACGTTGATCGCACACATTTAACCCATCAGATGCTCTGATCAAATGTGCCAATGGCATCTGGAAGCTCAAAACCCAGGAGTGCACGTGCTTCTGGCTGTGCAACGGCTCCCCCTAGCGGGGATCATGGAGCCAGATGTTGTGTGTGACAGCCTCAGTTCTCTTGAATGATCAAAGGCTGCTGCAGCTATATTTTTTCAAAAAAATTCCATTTTTCACTTTTGGTTGTAAATTTTTTTTTTTAAAACGACATCTATATATAAATTTTTCTCTAAATTTATTGTTCTACATGTCTTTGATAAAAAAAAAAAATGTTTGGGTAAAAAAAAAAAATGGTTTGGGTAAAAGTTATAGCGTTTACAAACTATGGTACAAAAATGTGAATTTTCGCTTTTTCAAGCAGCTCTGACTTTCTGAGCACCTGTCATGTTTCCTGAGATTCTACAATGCCCAGACAGTAGAAAACCCCCACAAATGACCCCATTTCGGAAAGTAGACACCCTAAGGTATTCGCTGATGGGCATAGTGAGTTCATAGAACTTTTTATTTTTTGTCACAAGTTAGCGGAAAATGATGATTTTTATTTAAATTTTTTTTTTTCTTACACAGTCTCATATTCCACTAACTTGCGACAAAAAATAAAAAATTCTAGGAACTCGCCATGCCCCTCACGGAATACCTTGGGGTGTCTTCTTTCCAAAATGGGGTCACTTGTGGGGTAGTTATACTGCCCTGGCAATTTAGGGGCCCAAATGTGTGAGAAGTACTTTGCAATCAAAATGTGTAAAAAATGGCCTGCGAAATCCGAAAGGTGCACTTTGGAATATGTGCCCCTTTGCCCACCTTGGCTGCAAAAAAGTGTCACACATCTGGTATCGCCGTACTCGGGAGAAGTTGGGGAATGTGTTTTGGGGTGTCATTTTACATATACCCATGCTGGGTGAGAGAAATATCTTGGCAAAAGACAACTTTTCCCATTTTTTTATACAAAGTTGGCATTTGACCAAGATATTTCTCTCACCCAGCATGGGTATATGTAAAATGACACCCCAAAACACATTCCCCAACTTCTCCTGAGTACGGCGATACCAGATGTGTGACACTTTTTTGCAGCCTAGATGCACAAAGGTGCCCAAATTCCTTTTAGGAGGGCATTTTTAGACATTTGGATCCCAGACTTCTTCTCACACTTTCGGGCCCCTAAAAAGTCAGGGCAGTATAAATACCCCACATGTGACCCCACTTTGGAAAGAAGACACCCCAAGGTATTCAACGAGGGGCCTGGCAAGTTCATAGAATTATTATTTTTTTTGCATAAGTTAGCGGAAATTGATTTTTTTTTGTTTTTTTCTCACAAAGTCTCACTTTCCGCTAACTTAGGACAAAAATTTCAATCTTTCATGGACTCAATATGCCCCTCATATTGGGGTGTCTTCTTTCCGAAATGGGGTCACATGTGGGGTATTTATACTGCCCTGGCTTTTTAGGGACCCTAAAGCGTGAGAAGAAGTCTGGAATATAAATGTCTAAAAATGTTACGCATTTGGATTCCGTGAGGGGTATGGTGAGTTCATGTGAGATTTTATTTTTTGACACAAGTTAGTGGAATATGAGACTTAGTAAGAAAAAACAAACAACAAAAAAATATATATTTCCGCTAACTTGGGCCCAAAAAATGTCTGAATGGAGCCTTACAGGGGGGGTGATCAATGACAAGGGGGTGATCAATGACAGGGGGGTGATCACCCATATACACTCCCTGATCACCCCCTGTCATTGATCACCTCCCCCTTACAAAGTCTCATATTCCACTAACTTGTGACAAAAAATAAAAACTTCCATGAACTCACTATGCCCATCACAAAATACCTTGGGGTGTCTTCTTTACAAAATGGGGTCATTTGTGGGGTAGTTATACTGCCCTGTCTTTTTAGGGGCCCTAATGCGTGAGAAGTAGTTTGAAATCAAAATGTGTAAAAAAATGCTCTGTGAAATCCTAAAGGTGCTCTTTGGAATGTGGGCCCCTTTGCCCACCTAGGCTGCAAAACAGTGTCACACATGTGGTATCGCTGTACTCAGGAGAAGTTGGGCAATGTGTTTTGGGGTGTCATTTTACATATACCCATGCTGGGTGAGAGCAATATCTTGGCAAAAGACAACTTTTCCAATTTTTTTATACAAAGTTGGTATTTGACCAAGATATTTATCTCACCCAGCATGGGTATATGTAAAAAGACACCCCAAAACACATTGCCCTACTTCTCCTAAGTACGGCAATACCACATGTGTGACACTTTTTTGCAGCCTACATGCACAAAGGGGCCCAAATTCCTTTTAGGAGGGCATTTTTAGACATTTGGATTCCAGACTTCTTCTCACGCTTTAGGGCCCCTCTAAAATGCCAGGGCAGTATAAATACCCCACATGTGACCCCATTTTGGAAAGAAGACACCCCCGAGGGGCATGGCGAGTTCATAGATTTTTTTGGGGGCACAAGTTAGCGGAAAATGATTTTTTTTTTGTTTTTTCTCATAAAGTCTCCCTTTCCGCTAACTTGGGACAAAAAGTTCAATCTTTCATTAACTCAATATGCCCCTCAGCAAATACCTTGGGGTGTCTTCTTTCCGAAATATGGTCACATGTGGGGTATTTATGCTGCCCTGGCATTTTAGGGGCCCTAAAGCGTGAGAAGTCTGGAATATAAATGCCTAAAAAAAATTAACGCATTTGGATTCCGTGAGGGGTATGGTGAGTTCATGTGAGATTTTATTTTTTGACACAAGTTTGTGGAATATGAGACTTTGTAAGAAAAAAAAATGAATTTCCGCTAATGTCTAAATGGAGCCTTACAGTGGGGTGATCAATGACAGGGGGGTGATCAGAGAGTCTATATGGGGTGACCACCCCCTGTAAGGCTCCATTCAGACGTCCGTATGTGTTTTGCGGATCCGATCCATGGATCTGTAAAACACATACGGACGTCTGAATGACGCCTTACAGGGGGGGTGATCAATGACAGGGGGGTGATCAGGGAGTGTATATGGGGTGATCACCCCCCTGTAAAGCTCCATTCAGACGTCCGTATGTGTTTTGCGGATCCGATCCATGGATCCGTAAAACACATACGTACGTCTGAATGGAGCCTAACAGGGGGTGATCAATGACAGGGGGGTGATCAGGGAGTCTATATGGGGTGATCAGGGGTTAATAAGGGGTTAATAAGTGACGGGGGGGGGGGTGTAGTGTAGTGTGGTGCTTGGTGCTAATTTACAGAGCTGCCTATGTCCTCTGGTGGTCGATCCAAGCAAAAGGGACCACCAGAGGACCAGGTAGCAGGTATATTAGACGCCGTTATCAAAACAGCGTCTAATATACCTGTTAGGGGTTAAGAAAAAAAAAAATCGCATCTACAGCCTGGACAGCGAACGAGCGCGCCTCTGTGTGCGCGCGTTCACAGGAAGTCTCGCGTCTCGCGATATGACGCGTAGATGCGTGACTCTGCCTGGGATGGCCGCCTCCGGATTTTTTTTTTCTCCAAAGTTTTTTTCCTGGAAAATAAAAGTAGACATGTAACAGATCAGTTTTACGGCATTGGAAACACTGTAAAAAGAAAACCCATAAAACTGCTTGCAGCAGTCTTGTGTCCGGCCCCAAAACACAACTGAACTGATGTATCCTGATCATTTTTGTCCCCACTGACAATGAATAGGGATAAAACTGATAGTTTACTTCAGTTTTTGAGCTCCTCTGCTGGATCTCAAAACATGAATTGAAAACACAGATATGAGCTGTAGGCTACTTTCACATGTATATGTATTAAAAGTACTTTTTCTCCAGATCGCTAAGTAAAAGGTATCATTGCATTCATCCGAACTAACTGTACAAGGCATTGCGCCTGGTTTAACAGTGAATTTCACTGTAACATATTCCCTTTAAAGTTCAGAATTCTCAACACCAACTAACATTTTCGTGGTAAACTGTAACAGTCCAGCGGGCTCTCACTGAACATCACTGGTTTCCAAAGGAGTACAAGGTTTTCCATCCCCAACAGAAACCACATGCCCATATGGGAAAATACGTGCACATCCTAATATAAATAGGACGTGTTTCCCTCTTCTCTAGGGACAAATGTTCTTGATTAACGTCACACATTACCAAGTTCTAGTTGGGTTCATTTTGCATACAGTCAGGGACTTCCCCTTTATATTACCTTTAACGTTTTTGTTTTTTTTCAAAGTTCTAAGTTTCTCCTTTTGAAGGTATGTTAAACTTTCTTTCAGTATCTGCCCACACTAAACAAAGTCATCAAAGATTAATTGAATATTTTGTAGATTCCACTACTAAAAAAAGCACTTTATTCTTCCTTAGTTTATGTGCATTTTTCTTTTTGCTGTTATAATTAAGATACTATGATATCTTCTGTGTCAAATAATACGCTAAAGAATAAAGCTACAATCTTGAGAAATATTCTACATTTTAGTAACCTAGAATAAAACAATGAATCCTTGTTTGGGTAGTATTTCACATACAAGAGTGGAAGGACTACCATATGGCTTTTGGAGAGTGGATTTATTTGGAATGGTAATTGGGAGCTATGTTGCATATGAAGACACCCTGAGGTGGCCCCTACAGTGGAAACCCCCAAAAAGTGACCCCATTTTGGAAACTACACCCCTCAAGGAATCCTTCAAGGTGTGTAGTGAGCACTTTGACCTCAAAAGGTGTTTCCTAGAATTTTCCTTCTACGTTCCAGAAGTCACTTTTTAATTTTTCGTTCACATAGCCATGTAAGAAGGGATTTTTTTGTTTGTTTTTTTGCGGGACCAGTTGTATTTTTTAATAGCACCATTTCATTTACCACATCATCACAGCTTGGATCGGGCACAGGCAGGAGCCTGTTCTGCTCATCTAAACCCGGTATAGCCCATTGTTGCATGGCACACGTGTGCAATTCCAGCCTTCTGCCAAGCTCAAGGAGGACAGGCAGGAGCAGTGATGTGTGCTCTTGCTCGTATACCGTACGCTGTTGTCCTATTGTACTCCGTACACTGCTGAAAAATCTCCGATGTGTGAAAACTGTGAATTTAAAGTGCTATAGAAAACAGGACAGCACTTGTTTGCCTTCTGTACAATTTTTAATATATTAGAATTGTGACTTAATCAAGATCCTTCCAGAACAATGTCAAAGTACTTACAAATTTTGATTTGGTGAATCAGATGCTGGAATGCAAAGATATTTCATGCCCTGAGGAGACAAGAAGACAGACTTTCTAGTGATTCTGCATACACATCCACAGCTCCTTCAGTAACAATCAATGATACATTTATTAGCATGCTTTTCTTTTACAGAATAAACTATTTTAGCAGAGTCTTACATGAATATAAATAAATTATTATATGCTTCTGTTACCCTAAATATGACTGTCCTTAATACTTGAAAACATATGAAAATTGTACATATTTTTAACAAGTATAGAATGTGGGCAAATTTCTATACATTTCCCCGAGTGGATTGTCTGACCAAAAATGTAAACAAAGCAGAGGCGCAGGTGGGGGGAGGATATAGTTTGAAAAGTTAAAAAAAAAAAAAAAAAAAAAAGTCACTCCCCTTATGAAAGTCCTGCCAATGCAGTTCTGTAGCATGTGACTCCTGTGATTCTGAGAGTCCCTCCTTGCCATCAGTAAAACTAATTGGATGGATAGCGGTAAATGATTTTGTTACCCCAAACTCTCCGCCTAAGACTAAGAGTGACGCCTGGGGTACATACTGAGTAACCGCGAATCCCACAGCCAAATACAAGGGTGGTGGGATAATAGTGGATGTCCATTGCTTCCGCAGTTGAGATCCTAACTGATCAACTAGGTGCGTTACAGCATGATTATGTTTTTATGCACTTCAAATAAAGATTTGGAGTTTTTAACCACAAGTGCCAGAAGATTTGTCCAGGATTCACAGTATAAAAGGGTGGACGGAACAGACACAACCAAGCCTGGGTTCCTCTAGAGCAGGGTTTCTCAACTCCAGTCCTCGGGACCCACCTACCGGTCATGTTTTCAGGATTTCCTTAGTATTGAGCAGGTGATATAATTAGTGTCCATGCATCAGGACTTACCACAGGTATTTATTCTGTGGGATATTCTCAAATCCTGATCGGTAGGCGGGTCCCGAGGTCCGGAGTTGAGAAACCCTGCTTTTGAGCACTGTGGAGATCCAAAAGGTACTGCTGCAAAAGGGTGAGTTAATACATGTCTATTTACTTTTTTACTTTACCTGGAGAAAATGAACTACATTGCCCAAAAGAGTATAACAATTTTTCTGATACAATATTATTTAAAAAAAAAAAAAAAAAAGCAATGTTTCGCCAAGTGGACAGTGTTCCCCTCAGCAAAATAATATTTCCTTCATGGCCTCTCATCCACCTTTTTCTATGAGATACCAGTGGTATTGAAATTATAGACATATCTGATACTCTCCTCTCACTCCCAATAGGAACTCTCTATAATCTGTTTATTTTCCACATTCCACTAATGCATAAAGAATGTTTTACTCTATAGTCACTCACTAGGATTGTTCTAGTTTTTGTATGCCAAAAACTTTTACAGGATGAGTTGTATTTTTAAATTGGAGAGTATCTAATGTATTGTAATTTTTATTTTTATTTTTTTGGGGGGGTGACCGCATAAAAAAAAAAAAAGTAATTATTCCACTGTTTTTAGATTTTGCTTTAATGGCACTCACTGTCAGTTTGATTAAGGCAATACCGTTGTATATGGTTTGTATTTTTCACTTTTGCACCATCATAACGGTTTTCAAATAATTTGTTTTTGTATCGCCACATTCAAAGACCAAGAACAATTTGAATTTCTTTTTGACAAAGTTGTGTGAGGACAAGTAGTTTTCATTGTAAATAAAGGTTTGGCTGGAAGGAAAGGCCATTTTTTTTTAAATCACTCAAACCCCGCCCCCCTGCCCCCCCAAAAAAATAAAAAAAATAAAATTTCCTTCCCTTTTGGTACCTTTTTATCCAGTCACCCATATAACATATGCTGCAATGCAAAAGTACTGCAGTCTGTCAGTTACATTAAAACTGTTAGCAGATCCTAATAGGCATTTGTATATAACGGTTCTCAGTGCCATTTTTAGGCTCCTCTGCAACCCACAATTGCATCACTTGGGGTAGTGATGGGGTGAGAGAGGCCTCTTTCACAAGTCAGTGAATCACGGACATGTGCTGTCCCTGGTCTACACGGACAGAACATGTACTCGCTGACTTTATAGTGTGCATTAACACATAAAAGGTTTTCCATTGCCTTGGGTCTGTGGCGACGGAAGCATGCCCTCTTTTTTTCCACGATTACAGATACTTCATGCATATTATATTCTAGGTGTCTGAAAACCATGGAGGCGACACGGATGCCATTTTTGTTTGGTCTGTGGTTTTCACAGATCATTGCAAAATACAGTATGCTCTGGAAATTCATTTTCAGCCTAGTAGTGTCTGTAAATTACGGATTACACAAACACTTAAAAGAGAGTGTAGGACAATATTGGAGAGGGAGAGTGGAGGGAGAGCGTCAGACTTCTGAACTACAATTTACCGCCGTATACATAACTTTGCAGTGCACCAAGAGTCATAGCTGTAGAGTTACTGTGCATCAGTATTACGGGCCACTGTTACCTTTAGGCCGATTAGTGATGAAGTTTGATTCGTTAGGAATTAATTTATGTCAAACTTCGGTGATGCAGCGGAATCAAATTTTTCAAAACTTTGCTCATCTCTAGTAATTTGTGACAAAATGATCAGTGGTTCGTCTATGAAGGCTCCATGTTTGGTCCTTGTGTCTGTTTTTGTTCGCTGTGAGCAACACTGTCCCTAGTGCATGACCGTTTTGTCACGTCTCTCCCTATGCGAAGCTCACAGGAAAATGGCGGAGACCGCGAGGGATCAGGGTTTTATAGGGTTATAACTAGCTGTGACATCACAGGGGGATGGCTACCTGCAGATTGGCTGGCTGCATGGCATTATGCGTGATTTCACGTTCCTGGGCTCTACACTTACTTTCACTTTCTAACATGGCAGCTTCTATTTTACAAAAACTGACTCGTTACCACAAAGTCGAATTCGTTTAGAATCCAAGTTTTCCGAAATCCTATTCGGACGTTTTGCTTCGCTCAACACTACTCATCACGGACGTGTGGTAGAGGACTTCGATACAGCGGGGTGCCAGCTGTATAATGCATGCACCCATTAGTGATGGTGCAGATACAGCTACTGAGCCCGTGCCATCACTGTGAATCCGCTCACGAGAACTACCTTTCTGCCGTAACGTACCATTACCGAGCAGGCCAGGATTGGGTTAAATATTGCTCTATTTTGAAAATCAATCGAATCATCAAAGTGACTTTTCAAGAACAATGTTCGATGACCTTGAAACTTGAAATGTATAATACAACCAGTTTATATCAAGTTTAGAAATAGGAAACTAAGTAAGGCAGCTGTGTCATATGAAACTCGAAAGTTAAATGTCGAGAGGAGAAAAAGTAGTCGATGTGAAACATGCTGAGCTATAATGAGAGCTTTTGTTTCACATGAAAAACAGGTGTTGTGGCCCAAGAATCCGAGGTTACCAGTGGAAGAACTGCTTGCACAAAAGCCAGAAATATGTCACTGCCATGTGTTGTGCTGCTGCAAAAGGAAGACTGGGAGCATTTTGAAAAGCATTAAGTGTCAAGAAGAAAGTAATGCTAAGTAGTCAGTATCACATTGCATCCACATCATATTGAAGAATTAACAAAAGTATTGATAAAGTAAATTGAAGGGTGCATTTTTGCATTGCACGCCAATTGCTTGCTACAGATTTCAACGAAACCCACACAATTTACATAACCAAGAGAAATTTACATACTCAGTCTCAATTTTAAGATCTCATATGTCTAGAAAAAAAAAAGTTAACGCTTTCTATCAAAAATAAACTTCTGAGAAAAAAAAAAAACTTCCTTCAGCTTCTCAGTCTAAACTTTATAGCCAACGGCATTCACTAAGCACATTACATTGTAATAGAAATACATACAGGGACACACATATCAGTTAGGTCTAATTTGGTTAGCCATTGGCTAAGCCTTTTGTTTTATTCACTAGAATTTCAGAATCCTGCAACATCAAAGAAAAAAAAAAATAAGAATGTAAAAAATATAAATAAATTACTAAAAATCGGGGTCAGTGGTCTTTAAAGGGAGTCTGTCACCTCCATATGGCCATATACAGTGCTTACATGGCTCTGTAGCACACCTATACAGGATTGTAATGGTACCTTTGTTCTTTTCTTTAGACTTGCACAAGCAGGAAAAACAAAGTTTAATTCATATGCAAATGAGCACTTGCAAGTGCCCAGGATCGGCATGCAGTGTATAGGTGCCCAGGCTGCTCTGCCTTCTTTTCCCTGTACTCCTCCCCAGCCTCTTCCTTTGCCCGCCCTCCAAGTCCTTTACGTCATCGCTAGGTCCGGCCAAGATCCCACGCATGTGCACTGCTTCGCTGGGCTGGGGCATGCGCACGGTTATGCCAATTGTGGGCACTGCATCGCTTCACCTAGTGCGCATGCCCTCGGCCGGACCTATCGACGAGGCAAGAGACTTGGAGGGCGGGCAAAGGCAGAGACTGGGGAGGAGTAAAGTGAAAAGAAGGCAGAGCAGCCTGGGCACCTACACACGGAACGCCGCCCCTGGGCACTTGCAAGTGCTCATTTGCATATGAATTAAACTTCATTTTCCTGCTTGTGCAAGTCTAAAGAAAAGAACAAAGGTACCGTTACAATCTTGTATAGGTGTGCTACAGAGCCATGTAAGCACTGTATATGGCCATATGGAGGTGACAGACTCCCTTTAATCAACCCATAGTGAATCTGAAGGGTCTCAATATCTTCTGTATCATAGATGTCAAAGTAAAAATTTAATGGGCTGGACTGTAAATAAAATCTGTAAATCACCACTTTGAGGTCAGAATCTGAAGATTATACTGTACAGATTGGAATAGATCTGCTTATCTATGTCATGGATAGCTTTTGCAGGAAGTTCCTTTTTTTGTGCTCGTAAAGCCCCTTTATACAAGTAGATAATGGATTCGATCAAGCAACAAGCAAATCATTAACAATCAAATGGGAATGAGGGTTATTTCATATCAAATCGGTTTTGGACAAAACAAAAAACCTACTCTGCTGCAAAATAAGAATAAGGTTCTGCAGAAGCTTAAGTGCATATTGTAAGTAATTATGGTATTGCCTCCTAGTTTTAAGATCTGTATACATGTACTTGGCCTATAGCCGTATGTTTTTATATGTTAAAGAAACTCCTTGGTGACTTTTTATACTTTACAACTACCCAACTCTATACTTTTAGGTAATGGCAACTGTTCAATTCCTTTAAAAAATAGAAGCTAGAAGTATGACTTTTCAGTGTTCTGTTTCATTCATGTTACATGTTTTTATACTAATATAGTATTAAAGTGGAATACAATAGTGTATTTCATAGGCCATGCTTACAGAAACTGGATATTTTAAAATCCATAGAGAATTCATACAGACATTTAAAGTACCATATAGATATTTAAAAAAAATGACTCAAAACTTAGCAAACAACACATTTTATGAAGAGCAAACTGTAAGGTTGCATAGAGGGTCATCAGGATTGACTTCAACAGGAAGCAATATGAAAGACATATAAAGCTAGATAATGGAGACCTGATAAAGCTCATTGCGTTAATGGTAACCAAATAAACAGGGAGGCAGGAATAAACAAGAGCCATTACTTCATTGATGTTAGAAATGGACACCAAGCAATGTGACAGCCAGGACATTCCCTAAGTGCTAACCAAGTCACATATAGAGGACCTACACGTGTTCCAAGTACATCAACATGTAATGCAGCTGGTTAACAATTACAGGCAGGGACTATAAATACAAGTGAAGGGCATTTAAACTACCAGAAGGTTAATAAATATCCTAGTTACTTTATTTGTAGTTTATATAACACAAACACACACAAACCTGTTAATATGGAATCTAAAAGTTTATAACTCAGCAGTTTATGTTGGGTTGGCTGGGTTATATCAATAAAAGTAATTAAATAAAAAGAAGTGATACTTACCTCTTCTCTCTGATGGTCGCATCCTGGTCCTCCCTGCTGCTGATGTTCCTCTTACACCATGTCTCTGCTGCAGCCAATCACAGATATACTGCTGAGGCCAGTGACCGACTGTATGGTGACCTGTGCGCATAGAATGTCACTGCTGCAGCCAGGAAGAGGACGTTAGCAGTGCAGGACTGAAGTGCGACACTGGAGGCAGCAGGGTAAACTGTAAAATGGTAATTATCACTTCTTTTATCACATGTACAGCTGCTGCCCAAGTTTTTATTTAAAGGGGTTGTCCGGGCTTTTCAATATTGATGACCTATCCTTTGGATAGGTCATCAATATCACCCCCGCCAATCAGCTGTACAGGGAGACAGCTCCCTTCTCTCTTCCTGCCCACTGCTGCTGTGCCATAGACATACAGCAGCGAACAGGAAGACAGAAGGGAGACAGCACATGCGCACTGCTCGCGCCGTCTCCCCATAAGGCTGATCGGCGGGGATGCCGTGTGTCGGACCTCCGCCGATCTGATATTGATGACCTATCCTAAGGATAGGTCATCAATATTAAAAAGCCCAGACAACCCCTTTAATATTTCAGCATGGAATATTACACTACACAAATCACTATGTGGCAGATCTACTGACAGTGTATCACTTTGTACTGTCTAAGAATATAAATCACAATTAACATTAGACAAATTTACTATTCTGGCGCATAAACCTTATTAATTTGGAGTGCTGTAAGGCTACTTTCACACTAGCGTTGTTTTAATCCGGCGTTCAATTCCGACACCGGAACTGCCCGCCGGATCCGGAAAAACGTGTGAAAACGGATTACATTTGAATCCTGATCAGGATTTTGATCACAATGAAAAAATGCATTGGAAAAAACGGATCCGCCATTTATAGACTAACTTTTTTTTCACATTTTTCTGGTTTAACATGCAAAAGCCGGATCCGTTTTGACTGAACACACGGGGCCGGATCCGGCGTTAATGCAAATCAATGGGAAAAAAGCCTGATCAGGCGTTCAGTCAGTCAAAGTGTTCAGGCTTTTTGGCCGGAGGTAAAAATACTGCATGCTACGTTTTTCTGAAAAGCCTGATCAGTCAAAAAGACTGAACTGAAGACATCCTGATGCATCCTGAACGGATTACTCTCCATTCAGAATGCATGGGGATAAAACTGATCAGTTCTTTTCCGGATTTGAGCCCCTAGGACGGAACTCAGCGCCGGAAAAGAAAAACGCTAGTGTGAAAGTAGCCTAAATTATTCTCCAGATTTATGCTACAATGCTATCCATGTCCAAAAATGTGTGCCAAAAAATGTGTCCATGCGCAAAAATGAAAAAAAGTCTATTCTAAGTTTACGCCACCCAGTAGGTGCGGCTTCACTCCAAAAATGCGCCAAAATTTAGGTGCATTTTTGGTGCACAGGGGGGCATTTAATACCGGGCTCCTTTCCTGCAAAGTCTCCTTGTCGGACGAGGCGTAAAATGCTTAGAAAAGTGTATCCACGCCAGTTTTTGGCACATTTTCAAAAGTAAATCTGCCTCATCGTATTTTAAACATTTCCAAAATAAAACAATCAAGAAATGTGTTAATAATCATGACGCTCATGACCTTGTTGTCACAGGCAGCTACTCCATTTAACCCCATTTCTTAAGTTTAATATGACTTGCAGTGGAGGTGAAAACACCTGATAGTAGCACAGGAAAGCAATTTATTTCACTGCCTCCATTTGTCTTCACCATCTTCATGCTTTGAAGAAAACTGATTTTGTTGTAGACATTTAACTCTCGCTTGTTTCAAGTCTTGACAATCTGGAAATCCTACAACTTGTTCTGTGTTTCAAGCTCTCACTGTATCGGTTTAACTGATTTTTGGTTTCAGGAGAGGCAACAATTTCATCTAGTTTTGGTGGTTAGGAATTGGATTGATCAGCACCTTTCATTTATCGCACTTACACGTATCTATTATGTGTAGTAAATATATGAGGTCACATACAGATATAAAATGGCCCCTTTCTAGTGATGGCCTTGCATACACACACTGCTCATTTTCTATCAAGGCTGGTAGGTCTGTACAATGTATGCGTGCAGATATAGCAAATATACCCCGTGGGACACTTCTATCAGAACGGGATACATTTTTTGGACTAAATATTTGCAGTTGAATTTTTGGTTGTATTTCTTTTTCATTTCGGCAGTACTAAGCCATTGAAAATTACCATAAATACAAAAAATATTGTTCTTCTGCAGCAGTCAATATAAATGATAAAACATCCTATATAGGCATATGATCTGTGGTTAGTTTACTGCTGCTGTTTACTGCTTTACACCAGAATATCTGACCAATTTCTGTCCAATCCGACCAATAGTTGGTGTGTATAACAAAAGATCTGTGTGTGTAAACAGCCTTTCTGACCAATGATTGATCAGAACATCTGTCAGATAGATAATCTGTTGATGTAAATGCACCCTTACTTTCACTTTGAGCCATTATCTGCCAGATATGCATATCCCTCATCTTTAAACTACTAACAGCTCATAAACACTTTTCTATAATCAGCAAGATAAGAACTAAGCTATAATATAATGAGTTTTTATGAGGTCAGGAAATTAAGGAGCCATAAGCTGAGTTGCCTAACAGGAAACCGTACAAACACAGAGCCTGGTACTAGAGAATCTTGAGGCTGTACAGAGAAAGGGGCTGACATTTCTTAAAAAAAGACCAAATAAAAAAAATAAAAAAATGTATTTTTAGCTCAAAATGAGTACAATGCGATAATTACTACAATAAAGGGAGCACGGAGGGCATTATTACTGTAAAGGGGGCACAATGAGGATTATTACTATGAAGGGGCACAATGGGGATTATTACTGTGAAGGGGCCACAATGGGGATTATTACTGTGAAGGAGCACAATGGGGATTATTACTGTGAAGGAGCACAATGGGGATTATTACTGTGAAGGAGCACAATGGGGATTATTACTGTGAAGGAGCACAATGGGGATTATTACTGTGAAGGAGCACAATGGGGATTATTACTGTGAAGGGGGCACAAAGAGGGCATTGCAACTGTTAAAGGGGCACAATGTGGGCATAACTACTGTGAGGGGGCACACATCTGTACAAAACTACTGTGAAGGTTTTACAATGAGGGCAATACTGAGGGGGTACAATTTATTTTTTAAGTATTGGGGGGGGGGGTGCCAGAGAAAGGACCCGCCCCAGGTGCCAAACACCCTAGGCACGCCACCGCATACAATGGGGGCATATCGCTAGAATATGCCCCCATTGTCGGATAAGTTATACCTCTGGGACCCACATCTACAACGAGAACGGAGTAGGGAAATTAATGGACGGCACACTCATTTCAATGGTGCTGCCGAAAATAGCTGAGCACTAGCTCGCCTATTTCCGTCTGCCCCATAGAAATGAATGGAAGCAGGGGTCGCGTGTGCGCAGAGCGCTCCCATTCACTTGTAAGGGAGCAGTGGGGAGCAGCGCTTAGTGGTGGACGGACCCCGGGAAACCCGGGGTTCTCCTGCCACAGCTCTACCTGGTCCGTTCTCCTTGTAGGTGCTTGTCCCACCATCTTAGTGATATGCCCCCATTGTACATGATGGGAATATCCCTTTAAAGAGCCAGGAGAGGAAGTACATAACATGCAGTGACTTAAAAAAAAAAAAAATTATTATATCCAGAAAAAACAATCCACCCGTTATTCATATATAGGTTGCAAATATGTGATTAACATTTTTTGAAGTAATTGTCCTTTTAAACATTTTTTGTACATTATGGGAGCCTTGGTGTCCTAAGAGTAATTCCAATCAAAACTAGTGTTTAGTTGAAAATGTCTACATAAAATGTACCTAAGTAAAGCTTAAAGGGAACCTATCACATTGTACAACCTCTGAGCAGCATGGTACAGAGAAGACTGATTATTTATATACACTTACAAAATATATTTGCCAAAATGTTCTCTTCATTATTGGTATAGAAAAAACTGTACTTTCAAGACATTTGGGGTCTAAGGTTAAAACATTGTACAATTAAATGGAAAAGCCTGAGTACACCCGACATCATTTTCTTGCTTACGCAGCAATATCCAATTCATTGTTTTATTCAGATCTTTTAGAAGTAATTTCTTTTTGTCCCAGACACATTGCTAAACACACAATGATAATATCATGAAACCGAACCGTGCAGAAATTCTGGCACATAGGTCAGTATACAGTATACTCATTGGTTTAAGCATATTGAAGCAAGACTCTGATTGGGTTGGTTTGCACATATTTTATCCTCCGAGATTTGGTAATTCATTTTTTAAGAAATTCTACTTATAATAGGCTCTGTATATTTTGTTCTGCAGGTAAAACTGCAGGTGATAAATGTTTCAGTGTAGTCACATCAAAATATCTGTTCTACGGGACATTATACTAAAGTTCATCATCAAAGCATTGAAACATTCTGCCTAACAGTATTTCTGTCTTAGATTCCTTTAAGGCGTTGTGTCACTTCAGCGTGGCATTGATCATGTAGAGATCGTTAATACAAGCAAGCACTTACTAATGTATTGCGATTATCCATATTGCCTCCCTTCTTGGCTGGATTCATTTTTTCCATCACATTGTACACTGCTCGTTTCCATGGTTATAACAACCCTGAAATCCAACCGCATTGGTCGTGCTTGCACACAATAGGAAAAAGCAAAGGAGGCAATATGGACAATCACAATACTCTAGTAAGTGTGTTGTATTAACTTTCTGTATGTGATAAATGCCCTTGGCTGAAGAGAGGCAAGCTCTTTAAAAGGCATAATTTTTGGAACACTTATTGAGAACAAGACACTGACTTATAAGATTAAAACCAAACTATCTTAAAGATTCCTGACAGTGCAGTGTTAGATTAGACCATTGTCAAGTAAAACATAAGAAAAATAGGATTAAAGCTGGCTTAACGCGTTCGATGTATGTCGGCAAACTGGTTGATTTTCCCATTCACGACAGGAATCACAGATGTTGTTCAGCTGGATTAACATGTGTATGGGCAAACTTAACTCCATAAGTAGTTATAACCTAAAATGTTAAAGGGTTTGCATGAACACTCGTTCCTAATAACTGACCGGTGTACATGTGCCATCGATCACCCACTGCAAGGTGAAAGCATAGTTGGTGCGGTAACCAATAACATAAATGAACGCAAATTAAATCAGACACAAGGATCAAAAGAATAAATATTTTATTTCAGGACCTGTAATATATGTATTCTGCAGCACAAGCACATTTACACTGATAGAAGCACATTTTTTGCTTTGCTTTAATTGTAGTATTAAATGGCATCTGTGTTGATCCCATGTTCATATGTGCCCACATTGTTCAGAAAAACGATGATTTAATATACGCAAATGAGCCTCTAGGAGCAACGGGGGTGTTACCATTACACCTAGAGACTCTGCTCTCTCTGCAACTGCTGCACCATCTGCACTTTGATGGACAGGGCCAGGCAATGAAGACATGATCACACCTAGAACTGCCAAAGTGGAGAGGAAGCGACAGTTGCAGAGGGAGTTGAACCTCCAGGTGTAACGGCAACACCCTCATTGATTCATTGGGGGCACATATGAACACAGGACCAACAAGATGCCTTCAGCTGCCAAGTGCACAAGGGGGTTTTGTGGAACATTGGCTAAGAGCAGAAAATGATATAAAATAAAGATGTTTACTATACACATGCAATTAAAACCACCCCTGCTCCAGTGGTCCCTGCTGGTCCTGCAGAGATGACGTCATGTACATCATTCACATGACTGCTGCAGTCAATCACTGGTCTCAGCAGCCATACTTGGAAGTATGGCATGTGACCATTGACAGTAGGGACTGGCTGCAGCCATAAGAATGATGCAGATGACATGCCTGGTGCAGGACAGATGGATACTGCTGAGTTGGCACTGTAGAGGGGGGGGGGGGGAGGGGATTAAGGCCTGTTTCACATTGGTGTTAATGGTTCCGGCAGGGGAGTAGCCTGCTTGACCCGTAACTGCTGTGTGCAGCCGTGCGCTGCCGGAAATCCGTCCGGCCCCATTCACTATAATAATGGGGACTAGCAGAGATCCGGCCACAGAACAACAAATATGCAGAGAGGCGGCTGAACAAATACTGCTGCACACAGCGGTTCCTCTGCCGGAAACAATTAATACCAGTGCGAAACAGGCCTTAACAGGTAGGTTATTTCTTTCTTTTATACCATTTTGTGCTCATAGCCAATTATTTTAAAATCTCAAACAGCCCTTTATACTACACACAGGATATTTGAAAATTACATCTTTAAAAAAAGAAAAATACAGTAATTTATCTTACTCTTCTGTACAAAGGAGAATCTGAGAAAACAGTTGCTTTCTTGAGAAGGCTTGTTACTGGATTGACCCCGTTTTCAGATCTTAAAATCATAATCATTATTAGGTGGCTATTTTTCTATAATGCTCCAATTCTAACATGTAACATATCCTTTTCATTTGAAATATTACGTAGCCAAAAAACTGTTTTCACAAATGATTTCCAGGAAAACATGCGACAATAGATCTAGCTCTAGAGTTAACCCGAAAGTTTAATTTGTTTTGCTATATGCAAATAACTATTTGCCACCTGGCTTGTCCTTTCAGATTTGCCGCCCCTTATTTGACTTTTACCGGCAACTGGGGACCGAAATAGCCCATTTTCAAGGACATTTTAATTTCGGTGTACATATGTTGTCAGCGTGAAATCTGTCAGTGGTTGCATGAGGGAACACTGAAAGTCTGGAGGATGTCCATCATGCCATAATAACTCTGCATCTGCCTGCCGCAGCTAACATGACTCATGAACATTTTCCAAGCATAAGCCCTGACAGTGTAAGAAAAGTATAGTTCATAGGCCAGTAAACAAGGTGTTGAGATAAAACAGCAGATGCACTTACCAGAACCATGTGTCTTCTAAATTAAAGGGGTTGTCCGGGTACAGAGCTGAACCTGGATATATCCCCCTTCTTCACCCAGGCAGCACCTCTGACATGAGCATCAGAGCATTTCATGCTCCAAAGCTCTCCCTTGCCATGCACTGAATGGCGCAGGGCAAGTGCTTTTTCATTAGATCCGGTGACATACCGGGTCTCTGCTAGGCGGAGGCTTCTAGTACAACGAATAGGGCAGCGCTAAAGCTCGCCCATTAGTGCCGGAGACGTCACCGGGAACACTACTAGATGGAAGCCTCCATTTAATGGGTGCAACCTCCTGATCGGCAGGGTTGTCGGGTGTCTGACTCCCACCAATCACATATTGGTGGCCTATAGGTCATTAATATTACAGACTTCAAAACCCCTTTAATGCTTGGCAGAGGGAAACGGAAGGCAGTAGAAAAAAAATAAAAATTTGTAATCTGGACTACTTATTTGCTCATGTTTTACAGCAGATAATCATAATTTCAATAGCAATGAATAAGGTTGTGGTGATAATTCATTCCATAAGGCTGTCTGGAGTCCAATACAAAAATCTAATATGATTCTCTTCCAAAAAGTTTTTTTTTGGGTGATCCCCTCCACAGACTGGTCTGAACACATTCTATCTCCATAACAGAGAAAAAGGACACATCTCCCCCATGGATTTCTATAAAGTGTGTGCAAAGAGGTACCTCATTAGGAAAGAGAACCATCTCACTAGCCCCACCTATTGGAAGTGGCTCCCTATGAGTCAAGATCCGACTTTCCAAGAAGCCTTGGGATTTGAGAAGGCTAGCTATCCATTCTTAGACAGCTGTTTCAGGGTGCTCACTCCTCATCAGTACAGAATAGAATTCTCACTGGCCCAGTGGGGTGCCTTGGAAGCAGTTTGGGTAGGGTGCTAAATATCCTTAAAGATATCAAGCCTGTATGGAGACTTACTGGAAGGAGACTTATTGGCAATGCTCCATGGGAAACTGATATGCAAAATATACCGATGACGATGAGGGTCAAGCACCCCGAAACATGATGAATATCTGGCCTGGCTATGTTCCCTTTTAAAATCCCATGGCTTGTTTTAAAATTGGATTTTAAGTCATGCGGAGCCATTGTCAACAGGTGGCAATGGCGAGATGGTCCAATTTCTTGGGAGATACCCGTTTATATATTCGTTTCCCATGGAGCATTACCAATAAGTCTCAATACCATTGAGTACTTCCAGTAAGTCTCCATACAGGACTGGTCTCCAAGAAGAGTCAGCACCCAGTCTAAAGTGTTTAGTCACTGCAGAAACAGTTAGGCTGCTTTCACACTAGCGTTCGGGTTTCCGTTCGTGAGCTCCGTTTGAAGGAGCTCACGAGCGGACCCGAACGCAGCCGTCCAGCCCTGATGCAGTCTGAATGGAGGCGGATCCGCTCAGACTGCATCAGTCTGGCGGCGTTCAGCCTCCGCTCCGCTCGCCTCCGCACGGACAGGCGGACAGCTGAACGCTGCTTGCAGCGTTCGGGTGTCCGCCTGGCCGTGCGGATCCGTCCAGACTTACAATGTAAGTCAATGGGGACGGATCCGTTTGAAGATGCCACAATGTGGCTCAATCTTCAAGCGGATCCGTCCCCCATTGACTTTACATTGAAAGTCTGGACGGATCCGTCCCAGGCTATTTTCACACTTAGCTTTTTTTAGCTAATATAATGCAGACGGATCCGTTCTGAACGGAGCCTCCGTCTGCATTATTATGGGCGGATCCGTTCAGAACGGATCCGCCCGAACGCTAGTGTGAAAGTAGCCTTACATTTTTATTTTTAACATTAGTCAAATATTTGCCTAATCTTTTCCACAGAGGGCCAGACATAAACCCCGCATAATATTGATTTCATGTGACGTGTATATGCTGCTAGATACAGAAATACATAGTTTGGGATCCTCACCACAATACAGTGAAGAGGCTGCTATACAGACAGATAGAACGCAGAATAACCCAGAATGCAGTAACACAGTGTCCTTCCTGTCTTCTTCACAGGTACCACTCCGATATTTCTTAACCCATGGGAGGCTTCAGATCTTATATGCCCCACCTTTGGAAGAAAATTAACATGGCATAGATCCACCAAAAACTTTTCAACAAAGCACTTAATTTACTTACAAGATTCTTGTTTATGTGTGCATAAAATCCACCCTGGGCATTAAAGTAAGTAAATTAAGTGCTTTGGTGAAAAGTTTTTGGTGGATCCATGCCATGTTCATTTTCTTCCAAAAGTGGGGCATATAAGATATGAAGCCGCCCGTGGGTTAAGAAATACTGGAGCGGTACCTGTGAAGAGGAGAGGAAGGACATGGTGTTACCGCATTCCGCGTTCTGTCTTTGTAGCAGCCTCTTGACTGTATCATGGCACGGACTCAAAACTATTTATTACATACAAAAAGGAGAATTTGGATAGTCTCCATACGTGGACCCTGAAGCAAAATACAGATACCCACCAAGTAACTTTTAGCTAGAAACAGAATAATAAAAATTCAATATACCATATTTTTCATATTTTTCAGCCTATAAAGATGTGCCTGCCCATAAGATGCACCTAGGTTTTAGAGGAGGAAAATAAAATATATATATTTTTCATTAGACCTCAGCTCAGTGCCCCAATAAGACACCTAATGTTAATAAGGCCGCCTAATCAGACCCCCATGCTCAGAGCAGACAAAAAAAATAATAAAAAAAATAAACTTACCTCTTCTGCTCCAAACGCCACCGCCACTCCTGACATCTAGCACTCTTCCTGGTACTCCTGCCGCGCTGTGCTGTGACCCAATGTCACAGAGCACTGACGTCCTGAGGAGAAGACTAGGAAGTGGTGAGTACAGAACTCGGGCAGCGCTGCATTCAATGCTCCC
This sequence comes from Bufo gargarizans, assembly GCF_014858855.1. NCBI lineage: Eukaryota > Metazoa > Chordata > Amphibia > Anura > Bufonidae > Bufo > Bufo gargarizans. The sequence goes on from NC_058084.1 coordinate 313,369,932, forward strand.
CGGTCCTCCTGTACTAATGAGGTAATGTAGTAGCTAGAGTGGATATGGCCACCACTCTAATGCCAGATGTGACCAAATCACACATCACATCATCTTGCATCAATACTGTAATGTACTTGTATATACACCTTGTAGGCGCAAGGGACCGTCGTTGACGGAAGGTATGTGTTGCCGAGCGTCACAGTTTTCATGTGTCAGCAGCAGTTTCTGTTTGACACCTTGCTATTTAGTATAGCTGTAATAGCTGATCCGGAATGGCTCTTACTGGGAAGTAGCCAAAGTGCTAGGTGGGTGACTACTCCCCACTTTCCAGGCCGGGTTTTGAGAGGCCTATAAAAAACAGCCAGCAGTGTCAGGTGGTGGTGGTGATCTCTGTCTGACATTGGAGCTCCGTCAATCTCTGTGGAATCTGAGCCTTGTGCCAGGCTGGAGGCCTGAATCCGGGAGGACTGCTCTGTTCTCTGCTATGCCGACCGGGTGTGGATTAACACCCAGGATAAAAGGTGACTGTTTTTGCTTTTTGAACTGTCCAGGTGTGAACGAACATCAAAATCGCAAATGGGTTGCCATAAGGGTCCATTCACATGTCCGCAAAATGGGTCCGCACCTGTTCCACAATTTTGTGGAACAGGTGCGGACAGATTCATTTTCAATGGGGCGAGAATGTGCTGTCCGCATCCGCATTTGCAGATCCACACTTCCGGAGCCACAAAAAAATAGAACATGTCCTATTCTTGTCCGCAATTGCAGACAAGAAAAGGCATTTTCTATGAGAGTGCCGGCAATGTGCGGTCCACAAAATGCGCAACGCACATTGCTGGTGTCCGTGTTTTGCGGATCCGCAAAACACAGACGTGTGAATGGACCCTTAGTGTGAAAAAAACCCACTGTGAAACTGGTCTTTGCCTCTATACTGCGTCCGCTTGTCCTGTCTACCAGAGCGAATCCCCACAACCTGTAATAATACGAACATTAGGGAACTGGTTGCTATAATTTTGCAACAAATATTAATATATTATCCTTACTAACTTCCTGTTAATATCACATTTCTCACCTAGCAAGAGGCAATAGTAAAGCAGTTTGTCAGCAGTCGTGCCATTTCCCCATAGGGGATATTATTTATGACATGGCAAAGAAAACAGGAAAAAGTTAGTAGTGAAGTCGTTTTCCTGTATGATGTAGTAGAAAACAAATCTAGATATCTAGAAAGTTAGAATCATTCTTCCTGATATTGCCCGTGAATTGCAGATTCATACTATTATAATTGAGGAAAGCAAAAATGTTTTTCCCGTTACCCCTCCAAATAATCAATATAATGGCCGAACCCCAAAAATAGGGTTGGAATTATTCAGCAAATTTTTTTTTTCCCATAAGGTCATGTAATTATTTGCAAAGGGGAAAATCGTTTGCAAAATATTTTTTGTGCACTCTCTCTGTATAAGACAGGGCTCCCTTCGTTCTAGAGATTGTGGGGGTCTCCGTGTTCACACCCTGACCGATCAAAATTTTTGATAAGTCTCTATAACATGCCAAAATTTTTTGAAGAGCTAGTGACCCTTTAATTGCCTGTGCAGAGTGCTTTTTATCTGTGATATTTCTGGTAATGCTGTACATGTGTAGATTTTGTGGTCCACTGACTAACCAGATGCTGTATTCCCCTTACATCAGAACATTGAATTTGCATTCCTTTTGGAGGACAGCCAAGAAACAAATCACGTTACAGCCAACCTTGTGCATTAGAGAGATGAAAAACGCAAATTATTTTCCTGAAGACACGCATTGCATGTGCAATCATCAAAAATGGTATACCAAGTTTTATGGATACAGTAAATTAAGACTTCACATGGACAGTAAAATAATAGGTTTCAAACTAACACAAAAAGAAAAGTCACTGGCCTAACAAATATATATCTTACCCACAAATACATGACAAATTTGCCACTTTTAAACAAGGCCCACTTCACACAACATACACTTCTTGAGCTGGCCATAAAAATAAGGAATCTGCCATACACTATTGCATTGATTTACATCCAGATATAATTTATTATGTAATCATCTTGCTTTTCTTGCTTTCATACATTTATGTCTTTATATACACTCTACAGGGGAAATAAATCATGAGGGAAATTTCTGAATTCAGTTTTGCTTTGAGTCTACGTTGCCGTTATTTGCTCCAATTTATCAAATGTTGCACGGTGTTTGATAAATTTGGCGTATCTTTTAAAAATAACACTTTTGTCTATAGATGTTACATAGTTTTTATGTGTGCAGCCCGTCTACTGGATTAACATTGCTCCCTTTTTTACAACTTTTTGAAAAGTTGAAGTTGATAAATCTGGAATGCACCTAATCAAACTTGCAGTACCATGCTATTTGTGTAGCTCCCGATGCACTGGGAGTTATAAAAATCAGCTCTTCATCTCCTCCTCCTAAACCATCATTCTTTGCTAATCCATCTTGAGAGATAAGAGACTGTCAAGCTCACTAAAGGACTAGATTCTAGCTGCCTGTAGATGTCTAAGGAGAAGGGAAGGAGTAAAATAAATTAGCTGCTAGAGGGAGAAAGAAGCATTTTTTTTCTGATTACATTTCTTAAATTCACCTTTATTATGGATTTGTGTAAAGTTTGTAGATCGGTTAGTGATCATTTAAGTATCCTAATGTTGCTGGTAAATTCAAAGTTACAGACAAGTGCGGGTGAAAAGATAATACAAGAATAATAAAAAGAAAGGCAGTTCTGCTTACCTCTAACATTGGTCTGGCACTGTCATGTATAGACAGAATGTGAGTAATGTTATTCTTCTGTAGCTGTTCAATATCTCGAGCATCTGAAAGGAGGGACAGAGGGGGTTCAGTAAAAAAGAAAAAAAAAAATCTGAATCATCGCTGTGGAACAAAAAAATAAAATAAAAAATTGATATTTTTAAATTACAACTCCGATTAGAGAAGTTACTTAGTTAACCAAGTGGAGCTTTACAAAAAGGGTTACCTACGATCAAATAATAGGACAGCACACTGACCTAGATTTATTATACAGGAAATTGAGAAGTTTGTGAATGGCATTCCTATATTGAAGAAAATGGAAGCAAACATTCATACATTAACATAACCATTGTTATTTGAATTAGAAGTCCAATGTGCTATCCACTGCATCACAAAGCCATAACCATTATTCTTAAAAGGTGCTGTTGAGCAAACTTTTTTGTTAAAGGTGAGATGTGATAAATAAATAAATAAAAAAATGTAAAAATTTTGAAATTCATTCTCACCACACCGATTCCCTGCTAGTCCTGTTACTTTAGCAGTCTCTACTTCCTGGTCCCTCCTGACACAGGAAATGCGACTACTCAGCCAATCACCAAGACCCACCTTAGCCAGTGAGTCGAGCTGTTTTAACCAATTCCGGCCAAACAAATTTGTTTCCGTTAACGGGATAGTCATTACATAATTACATAGTTAGTATGGTTGAAAAAAGGCTAAGTCCATCAAGTTCAACCAAGGGATTGGAATTAAGGAAAAGGGAGTGAGACCCATACTTCTACATTTTCATAAAACATTAATATTGTTTAGTTTGAAGAATTCATCTAAGCCCTTTTTAAAACAACTCACTGTTCCTACTGTGTCCACGTCCTGAGGTAGGCTATTTCAGATTCACAGCTCTTATGGTAAAGAAGCCTTGTCACCACTGTAAACTGAACTTTTTCATTTCCAGATGCCTCTCCCATGCTACCCTTTGTCTTTTGAGGGGATTTTACATGGAACAGCTTTTCACCATTTTTTTTGTGGCCCATTTATATATCTGTATAGGTTAATCTCAAATCTAAATAAATTTAATTATTTTAGCCTGTCCTCATAACCAAGACCCTCTATCAGTTTAGTCCACCTTTTTTTTTTTTTTAAGCAAACTGCATGGGCCCTGATAAAATAATGAAAGCACTTCTACTCACCTTTTTAAGACTATTCCGATCCAGCGGTGCCGCTCCTTCCTCTCCCCAGGATATAGCGGTATTGTCCCATACACTAATGCAGCCAATTACTGGATAAAACATTCCTCTGGTTCAAGAAAAAAAATTACATTAATTGGGGAACAAACAGAACTCATACAATGTGACCTCCTTTACATCTTTTTAATTGCAAACCCTTTAATTCCCAGGCTTCTGTTCTGCCATCCAAGGTGGCCGCACTGCTTATCTGACTACCTGATGCAAACTGTACATCGGTAGCCCAAGACATTTCCTACTTGTCGAGTCCTGCTCTTCGATTAGCCAGCTCTGTTCACATAAGCAGGGCTGGCTAATCCAAGGGCAGCAAAAGTGTCTTGGCATACCAAATGCACAGTATGCATCAGGCAGTCTGAGAAGAGATGCAGCCATTTTAGAGCTCAGGAATTCATGGATCTACAGTAGGCATGATCAAATGGATTTGTACGCACATGAACATATTCTCCGTCTGATGGACTATCCTTCTATAGACGATTCCTCACTGTGCCAGCAGATTAACATGGCCACACATGTTGCACGGCCTTAATCTCGTGCATGTGCAGAAGATATGTCTACACAAAGGAATCAGCGATTGTATGCACTTTGCTAAAATTTGTTTACTGGTGCATGCAAATTCACTGATGCAAATTCGTAGGCATAACATCTGAGCGTGCGCTGATACTCGCATGTAACAGCGCATGTGCGGAATTATCAAGGCCACAGGAGATGTATGGCCATGTTAATCTGCCAGCAGAGGGAGACTAGGCATCTACAGATATGGGGACGCTCCCTCACAAGATAAACAAATCTATTTGTACAAATCAATTTGCTCATCCCTAATCTACAGCTAAAAAGATGGAAAGGAGAGCGCCATGTAATAGTTCTGTTTGTTCCCCAGTTAATGTGATTTTTTTTTTTTACTGAAGGGTTATTTTAAACTGCAGTGGTGCACAGGATGTCCTAGGCAGCCACAATAATACATCACTGCCTGCAGTCTGAGGAGATGAGGGAGCAGTGTCGATTAAAAAATAAAATAAAAAATAACCCCTTTAATCCATCAAAAAAATTGTGCGACTCGGCATTCATTGCATTACTTGTACTAATTTGGAGTTCCAGCCTGCAGTATACTGTATACCTGCTTCACTGGCTTAACGTTTGCATAAAGCTTGTTTCTATTTGGCACATGTAGTCTTTACACTGAGTGAACACAACCATATTTTTGCATTGCATTTTTTCCCCATTAGTATGCAGGTGGCATGGGGAGCCACGAGTATAAGACTAACACAGTGCACCACGCTGCACTGTCTTGACTGCGTATAGTGTCAGGTTGTGGTGCATCTAGGTCTGCACTATGACCTGACACTGTGCAATATCAGGTCATAGTGCGGCATGATGCAGGCAGCAGTGAATGCAGGAAGAGCGCTCCATCCAGGAGAGGCAAGTTCATTTATTTTATATGTGATGTGAGGTCTGATGAAGACTGGGGGCCTGATCTGAGGTCTGATATAGATTGGGGGTCTGAGTGGGTGGTTGGTCTCATCTGAGGTCTAATAAAGAGTGGGGGTCTGACCTTTGGTCTGATACAGATTACGGGTCTGATTGAAGGGGTCTTATCTGAGGTTTAATAAAGATTGGGGGGTCTGACCCGAGGTCTGATACAGATTAAAAGTTTGATCTGAGGTCTAATAAACAGTGGGGTTCTGATCTGAGGTCTGATAAAAACTGGGGGTCTCATGAATATTGCGGGATCTAAACTGAGGTCTAATGAAGATTGGGTATCTAAATTTGGGGGGCCTGATGAAAAATATTTATTTCTTATTTCCTCATCTAAAACCTAGGTGCGTCTTCTAATCAGGTCTTATAAAGTGAAACATATGGTAATCTGATGTAGCATTAATACTGCTACATTTTAACACTATGAATTCCCTGTTTCAGAAGAAAAGAAGCTGATGCTGGTCGGTAGCAGCTTATTCCCATAGCGCCTTAGAGAGTGAGAGTATATGTACAAGGTGGAGCGGGATGAAATAGCTGTAGATCAAACAATCATACAAATAATTTCAAATAATATTTCTATGTATTTTAACTATATAATAGTAACTTATTTTTAGTACTCCAACAGCATTTCTAAACCAAGCAGAGAAAGCCCTACTACCAGCATTATTATTTTTAGAGCAGTAATGTCAGTGCCCAGGGTCGTACATGTTATGCATTAGGGAGATTAACAACATAGCTTCTAATAGCACACAGAGCAGGCAGAAAGCAAATACGCTGAATACAAAAGGCTAGTTATATAGCCAGGAGCCTTACAAAACACCTAATGAGATGCTACTTATGCCAGTACAAAATGTATATGGGAAGATGAATCTTCCAGTTACACGGACAGGCTTTTTGAGGCTCATGATGATAGGTGGAATTAACACTGACTGAATTTATGACTAAATTTATACTCCACGCCTGGTGTAAGAGCTACATGAGGAACAGGTTTGGCAAGTATTACTACATCCTGGGCTGTCTTCACGTATGGCGCAGTCTGATATTTATAGCTATTCTAGCTGCCCAGTTCTGAATGGTAGGAAGAAAGAAGGAAATATATTAGATATACCGTATTAAAAAACAAAACAGTCAAAAGGAATATATGCCAGACCAAAAACATTCAGACATGGGCCAGGACACATTTACTTTGAAAGTATACATCGAGAGATCTAGATTATTAACAAATTATAGTATTCTCAAATATACAGTATTTTTAGAAATGGACACAGGAAATTCCACGATTCTTCATTGTATCATGTCAATAACCTACAAACCACTTTATAATAGAATGCCAAAAACAGCAGTCTATAGATTGTTGATGGCCTCTGCTGCTCCTTTACCAATGCATTACTAATAGCAGTGCTCAAATTAAAGTGATTAAACCACAAGAAGTGGAGGGGGAGGGTCCAACCACCGGGACCCCCAGCAATCCTGAGAATAGGGGTCCTTGGCCCACTTCTTTTTTCATTTCTATGCTCTCTGCTTGCTGCAGGAGATGAAAGCAAGGCAGGCCAATGGACCTTCTACTTTGTCAGTCTCATTTCCTTTCCTGCAGCGAGGAAAGAGCATTCGCTACAAAAGCGTTTCTCTCGCATTGTTCCAGTGATTGGTGGAGGTCTCAGCACTTAAACCCGCTCCAAAAAACTGAACCTTTGATATGCTCCTATCAAGAGTTTTGTGAAAGCTCAGTAACCCTTTAAAGAAAAATTGGATGCTTGAAGTTTGGTTTGAAGGTTAATTAAGCCTCATTCACACAGACAGTGTTTGGTCAGTGATTTCCATCAGTAATTTTGAGCCAAAACCAGGTACAGCTCTAAACACAGAACAGGTGCAGATCTTTCCCTTATACCTCATGTTTGTTGAGGCTCCAATCCTGGTTTTGGCTCACAATCACTGACCAAAACATGGACGTGTGAATGAGGCTTTAATGAGGGGCACTTTGGTCATGTAGAAGTCAGTGGAGGTACGGTAGGTCTGCCAAAGTTTTAGTTCACATTTCTGTGCAATAAGATATCACTGGTTACACGAAGAGTTTAATTAAAACTCTAAAGCAGGCCTGCTCAACCTGCGACCCTCCAGCTGTTGCAAAACTACAACTCCCAGCATGCCCGAGCAGCCTACAGCTATCAGACCATATAGCAGAGCATTGTGGGAGTTGTAGTTTTACAACAGCTGGAGGGCCGCAGGTTGAGCATGCCTGTTCTAAAGTATAGCTCAGTGGTTAGCTCAGCTGGTGCCTTGCAGCGGTGGGTTCCTGGGTCCATAACTCAACTGTTTCTCATTAAACCGTACAGGCTGGCCATACGCATTATACTTTTCTTGGGCGAACCCATTGAGAACGGTAGACACACTAATTTGTATGGGGAGCTCCCCTGACAGATAGTGTCGGGAGAGACAAGGATTGGGCAAAAATCAATATGTTTGCACGATCCTTTTGTTCTCCAGAATGGCCTATCGGTAGCTTTCTTCACTCTCACCATAGCATACACAGACATGTTTGGCCAAGCTGTATGCACATGGAGAAGCCTGGAGAGAGGTGGGAGAGATAGCTGCCGGCCAAACAATCGCTAGACTGACAGCTATTGAATGAGTGTGGGCAGCCACAGGCTTTCCTGGTGTACTCCATCTGTGTGAGAGTCTATAATGCTACATATAACAGGCTGGAAAAAATAATCTACAATATTTAACAATTGGTAAACACTACATACATAAAAGTAGTAACATGTGAACATACCTTTAAAATTACCAATGAATAACCCAGGGAGAATCTGTAAAAAAGATAAAAGCACATTAATCCAGGATACAAAGCAAATATTACATGGCAACATATAAAAGACGAGGATGCATGAACATAAAGGGGTTACCCCACAATTAGATATTATATTTCTGTTAGATCATGCTATCCTTCTCAGATCTCCAGTAGAGATGGGAAGAAGCTGTATCTAAAGAACCAAAAGCAGGTAAGGGGGCATCATAGCGTGTCTACGGAGCATTGTTGTAAGGGATTCCAGTTAGAAAACGGTTATGTTCTCCGTGATCTAACAAAGCAAAGAATGATATTTAATCGTGGGACAAGTTTAACCCTCTGCGCTTTCAAATCCACAATCATATCTGCGTGGGCATAGCCAAGTACGGGCTAGTCTGCGAGTAACCAAACTGAAAATTAAGAGGTTTATGTTTGTCGAGTCACCGTTCCCTGCCAGTCTGATACCTGAAAACCAGGGCAATACTTTCACATGTATATGAAATCACACAAACAGAATGACTCCAGGAAAGTCACTTCAAAAGATATAAAACAGAAACCAAGAGAAAGCCATGTCTGGAAAGGTCAGACAGTAGCAATAGTAGTAGCCAGAGTATTCTACCCCTTGGTGTTTTTCCAGTTTTTTTGCATTGCAACCTGGGACTGAAATGGATTCTCTTTAAGATTGTATGTATGTAACGGACCTGACAAAAAAGTCCACATTGTTAGGCTACTTTCACACTTGCGGCAGTGTGATCCAGCAGGCAGTTTCGTCATCGGAACTGCCTGCCGGATCTGCTGATCTGGATGTGACTGAAAGCATTTGTGAGACGGATCCGTCTCACAAATGCATTGCAAGGACGGATCAGTCTTGTATTTTTTTTTTTCTTCACAATTTTCCCGGTCTGCACATGTGTGAAAGTACCCTTACAGTGGAATGAAATAAAAAAAACAACAGAAAGGAATGATGGACAGAAGTAAATACTGGGCAATTCTTCAGGAAAAGCTGCTTCAATCTGCCAGAAACCTGAGACTGGGACGGAGATTCACCTTCCAGCAGGACAATGACCCAAAACCTGCTGTAAAACTACGCTGGAGTGATTTAACCCCTTCCTGACATCCACTGTACATGTACGGTGGATGCTGTGAATTTAAAGATGGTGCGTGCTCCGGAGCAGAGCGTGCGCCATAGCAGCCGGGTGTCTGCTGTTTCATACAGCAGACACCCGCACCCAACGTTAACCTCTTAGATGCCGTGGTTAAATGTGATCACAGCATCTGAGAGGGCTAAAACCCATGTCAGGCACACTTTTCCCCAGCGGGAAAGCGCCCGGTTATAATAATGAGCCGGAGTCTGTACTAGGCTTACATAATTAGTATAGTCCAGTTCAGGCCAGCAGGTTGCAGCACTGAACTAGGATATAACGATTTCTTTACAGAGTAATGGAGAAAATTTCCATTATTCTGTGCAAGTTGCAATCTGATGTCCACTTGGGTACCTAACAAAAAGTTAAAAAAGTAAGAAAAAGTTTTGGAATTATTTTTTTTTAATAAAAATTCAAAATCAAACCCCTTTCCCCAAAATACAAAAACTATATTAAACAAAAACAAAACAACATCATGGGCATCGTCATCCCATACGGTGAATGGCGTAACGGAAAAAAACTAAAAGTCCAATTCGCCATTTTTTTATCACTTTACCTCCCAAGAAAATTGCATAAAAAGTGAGCAAAATGTCATGCACACCCCCAAAATAGTTTTAATCAAAACTACTTCAAGACTACAGATTGTTCCACAAAAAGACATACCGGTAACTATAAAAATGTTATGGGGGTCAGAATATGGCGATGAAAAGAAAAAAAAAATGTTTACATATGTGGTATCGTTGTAACCGTACTGACTTGAAGAATGAAGAGCACAAGTCAGTTTTACCGCATAGTGAACACCCCCCAAAAAAAAACCTGTAAAACTATAGTGGAATATTTATTTTTTTTTTCAATTCCACCACATTTGAAATTTTTTCCCGCTTCCCACTACATCCTCTACAATATTAAATGTTAAATGGTGGCATTAGAAAGTACAACTTGTCCAGCAAAAAACAAGCCCTCATAAAGCTATGTGAAAGAGAAAAAAAAAAAAAAAAAAAAAAAGTTATGGCTCTGGGAAGGCAGGAAACTTAAAAAAAAAATAATAATAATATTTCGCTGAATATAGAACATGCTGCTATTTTCACGCAACGCAGAACTGAGGCGTGAAAAAACAACGCTCATGTACACAGACCCATTGAAATGAATGGGTCAGGATTCAGTGCGGGTGCTATGCGTTCACGTCACGCATTGCACCCGTGCGGAAAACTCGCTCGTGTGAAAGGGACCTTAAGGACCTGTGCCTTACATGTACGGCGCTGGTGAACGTGACTTAAGAACCAGTGCCGTACATGTACGGCGGGCTGATCGGGCGGGTGCAGGTGCTGCACCCGCCCGATCAGCGGCAGGGGTCCGGCAGTCACTGACAGCCAGATCCCTGCTGCATATGCCCGCATCGGTGAAAACACAGATGTCGGCGTATTAACCCCTTGTATGCTTTGACCGCAGCATGCACCGGGTTTGTGGAGGGTACGGGTGCCCTCCGATTCCCTATCAGGTCCCAGCGCTGCAGTGACGGGGACCCGATGGCAGAGAAGGCAGCCTTTGAGATCCAGCCCTTAGGCAGGATGTATTGTAATGCATTGCAGAGGGGGATCAGACCCCAGAAGTTGATGTACCAGAGCGGGACAAAAATAAAAAGTAAAAAAAATAAAAAAAAATAATAAAAGTGTTCTTCATAATAAAAAAAATAAAGTTTCAAAAAAATGAATAAATAATAGAGAAATACAGACATATTTGGTACTAAAAGTGCAACACTAAGCGATCAAAAAGGTATATGCCCCCCAAAATAGTACCAATCTAATAGTCACCTCATCTCGCAAAAAAATTGCCCCTACTGAAGACAATCGCGCACACAAAAAAAACAAAAAAACAACTATAGCTCTCAGACTATGGAGACACTAAAACATGATTTTGTTTCAAAAATGCTTTTATTGTGTTAAATGTATTTTTTTTTTTAAAGTAGGTATTAGGTATTGCCACATTCTTAACAACCTGCTGTATAAAAATATCACATGAACTAACCCCTCAGATGGACACCGTAAAAAAATAAATAAAAACTGTTAAAGCAATTTTTTTGTCACCTTACATCACAAAAAGTGTAATACCAAGCGATCAAAAAGTCATATGCACCCTAAAATAGTACAAATCAAACAGTCTTCTCATCCTAAAAAAAAAAAAAAAAAGGAGCCCCTACATAAGACAGTCGCCCAAAAAAAAAAAGGCTTTCAGAATATGGAGACCCTAACAAAATTTTACAAAAATGCTTTATTATGTAAAACTGAAACAAACAACCCAAAATAATGTGGTATTGCCGTGTCCATAACAACCTGCTCTATAAAGATAGCGCATGATCGAACCTTTCCGAAGAACGTTGTAAATAACAAAAAATAAAAATGGTGCCCAAACAGCTATTTTTTGTTACCTTGCCTCACAAAAAGTATAATATAGAGCAACCAAAAATCATCTGTACCCTAAAATAGTACGAACAAAACTGCCAGCTTATCCCATAGTTTCCAAAATGGGGTAAATTTTTGGGAATTTCTACTCTATGGGTGCATCAGGGGGTCTTCAAATGTGACATGGCAACTTAAAATTATCCCAGTGAAATCTGCCCTCCAAAAACTTATGGCGCTCCTTTCCTTCTGCGCCCTACCGTGTGCCAATACAGCAGTTTAAGATCACAAATGGGGTGTTTTTGTAAACTACAGAACCAGGAAAATAAATATTGAGTTTTGTTTGGCTGTTAACCCTTGCTTTGTTACTGGAAAAAATGAAAAATCTGCCAAAAAAGTGAAATTCTGAAATGTCATCTACATTTTCCTTTAATTCTTGAGGAACACCTAAAAGGGTTAAAGTTTGTAAAATCAGTTTTGAATACCTTGAGGGGTGTAGTTAGTAAAATGGGGAAACCACCCATTTTTGGGTGGTTTCTATCATGTAACCCTCACAAAGTGACTTCAGACCTGAACTGGTCCTTAAAAAGTGGGTTTGGGAATTTTTTTAAAAATTTCAAGACTTGCTTCTAAACCTTCTAACGTCCCCAAAAAATAAAATGCCATTCACAAAATGATCCAAAACATAAAGTAGACATATGGGAAATGTAAAGTAATAACTATCACTATCTGTTTTAAAAGCAGAGAAAATAAAATTTGGAAAGTTGCGACTTTTTACAATCTTTTGTAAATTTGGTCTTTTTTTTAATAAATTTTTTTACAAATTTGACTGAAATTTACCACTGTCATGAAGTACAATGTGTCACGAGAGCACAAACTCAGAATGGCTTGGATAAGTAAAAGCGTTCCAAAGTTATTACCACATAAAGTGACACGTCAAATTTTCTGGCCTGGTCCTTAAGGTGAAAAATGGCAGGGTCCTGAAGGGGTAACCACAAAGGTTTTTGAGCAAAACAACTTTGGACCCATGATCTGAAGCTCAATTCGCTTAAGTCTCATCACCGTGTTACATGTTTCTTTCTGAGGCCTCATGCACACAACCATATCTGTATTTTGAACGGCAAACCACTGATCCACAAAATATAAATACCTTCCATGTGCATTCACTACCATCAATAGAAAGGTTTATTCTCCTCCACAATGTAAACAGGGCATGTCCTATAAATTGCAGAACGGATATATGGATGCGGACAGAACACCGACGACCTTTTTTTGCAGACCCATAGAAATTAATGGATCCATGTGCCATCTGCAAAAAATGCGGATCTGACTCGGATTCAAAATACGGTCGTGTGCATGAAGACCCTATGCATTTTATTATCCCAATATTAAATAAGCCTTTATTACCAGTAGCAGTGGATGCATTCCATGTTGTTTTACTGTACTTTCTTTGGTCACAAAATGCGAAATAATTTTCCAAAAAGCTTAAAGTATTTTGCATAAACTTGTGATGCCGTAGCAAGCAAATCCTGCACTGCAAGAAAAATGCTAAATGTTTCTTTGTGTCTCCGATTATAAATAAATGGGCATCCACCATGGCCGAATGCTTCCTCTAGCCGTAGCAACGATTTAGTATCCTCACAACCAGATCAACATACAAGGGAGGAATGCTTTTAAATATGCCAGACGGCATATGTGATTAACTGCGCGGTGACACCGAGAAGACTATTTTCAGAACTACACATCATAGTGACTAGGCAGCATCAACCAGAAGTATGAAATCATCTCATGGGGTTTAACTATTTACTGCGACACCTCACTTTGCTGAGCAGGTATTTCTCACGTTTCTGTCCTGTATGCACAGGGTGTCGGTGTAGTGTTGGCAAGGTGTGTCGCCACCACACAACTGTCAGAGGAGACACACCTACAAGGTCCTGCACTAGTCTGTGGACCCTGGGTCACAAGCTTCACCGCACTCCAGACGAGACACACAGGCAGTGATGACTTTATTGGCTATGGACATCCTTGAAATGCATTTTCCTCTTAGGCTGAGTTCACACGAGCGTGACAGATTAGGTCCGGATGCGTTCAGGGTGCGTTCAGTTAAACTCGCACCATTTTGCAAGCAAGTTCAGTCAGTTTTGGCTGCAATTGCGTTTAGTTGTTCAGTTTTTTCCACGCGGGTGCAATGCGTTTTGATGCGTTTTTCACGCGTGTGATAAAAAACTGAAGGTTTACAAACAACATCTCCTAGCAACCATCAGTGAAAAACGCATTGCATCCGCACTTGCTTGCAGATGCAATGCGTTATTAACGCAGCCCCATTCACTTCTATGGGGCCAGGGCTGCGTGAAAAACGCAGAATATAGAACATGCTGCGATTTTAAAGCATTGCAGAAGTGATGCATGAAAAAAAAACGCTCATGTACACAGCCCCATTGAAATGAATGGGTCAGGATTCAGTGCAGGTGCAATGCGTTCACCTACTGCATTGCACCCGCGCGGAAATCTCGCCCGTGTGAACGCAGCCTTACATTGTAAATATATTGGTGTCAAAACATTTTTTTCCCCAATAGGTCTTAATTAAAAATTCTTCACCTTTATGTTTTCACATACATTGCTGGCTGCTCTGTTATGTTCAGCGTAAAAAAAAATGTCAAGACAGATTATCTGACAGATCAGTCATTAAAACGCATTTCTGGGGGTTCTCTGGGCTTGAAGTACTGATGGGCCCCCCTCATCACCAGATGTTTTGATCCGTGCAAGGGGGAGATGCAGCGGCGGCCATGTGGGGACCAGTGTAAGTATAATCTATATGAGGGGCATGTTTTATAGTTTTGATAACTCCTTTACAGGGATTATCCAAGGCTGGAAATGCCGCCCCAAACGCTCCTCACACGATTCTACTTACCTGGCAGGAGGTGGGGAGCCAGGTAAGTGAAATCAGTGTGAGGGGCCCAGGCATATGGGGGGGGGGGGGGGGGCATTTCCAGACTCAGATAACCCCTTTAAATATTGGGGTAACCCATTTAATAATAGCTTATGTTGCACTATGTAGTAAAAAAATAAAAAAAATAATTATAATAATAAATAAATAAAAATCACTGGGGCGTTTCTTTCAGTCTGTACATAGCTGCTCCAGAGACCCATGCTAGGAATGTGTTTTAACCTAATGTTACTTCACATTTAGAGAAAACTGGAGCACTGAAGGTGGAGCTCAGTTCTATTTTTAAGTAACTACCAGAATATAAAAATAGCCCCCAAGTGTCCTCATCACTTACTCTATAGTGTATGGCAACAAAGATGTACGCTAGTAAAAAGAATCAACTCTAACCTACAAAACCGCGTAACTGTAGTGTTGTAAAAAATATAGGCCCCTTGCAGAGTCCCTAATAGTCCTCCTTCATCAAATTGTGAAAATGTAACATATACCCATATCCCCATGTAAAAAAGGAACTGCCACTTATAAGCAATATCTGCTATTAATATCAGTCTTCATTTAAAAAGGTGACTATAATTTGCACAGCAGGCCTCATACAGTACAAGAGTTTCTTGGGCAAAATGTGATTAATAAATAAAAAAATTTTTTAAACACTTAGACAAGTTTTCCCAACACTTTCAAGGCACAATAACTAGTTAAACCAGAAAGGCGAGACTGGTATGGATTAGAGCACTGAAAATTGGGGGGGCCAGTCCTTGTTCCTGGAAGAAGTGCGACTTCATGCATGGCAACTTTTCATTAAAGGTCACTGACCTTTCCAAAAACATATGATATGTCAAAGTGACTTGTCAAAAATTGTGACAGTTGGTGTCAGAGTGCCGAGACCCCCACCGATCACTAGAACGAGGAGAGAGAAGGGCTTATGTAACAAATTCTCTCTCCTCACGGCAAGGGACATGGTCAGTAGAAGTCTGTAAGCCCTTCTCCGTCCCAATTACTGCAGTGGGGGGAGAGAGCACTATATGAGTGCTTTGCTCTACTCATTCTAGCGATCAGTGGGGGTCTCAGCACTCAGACCCCTCTCATCAAAACCAAGTATTATCCCTGTGCGCATTATAAAACGTTAAAAATAATCTTTATAATCACCTGTCCTTTCTGCCCAAGGGGCGTTCTTTGTGCCGCATTTGTGCCCAGCCCGCGCCCCAACTGCCGGATCCTTAGACACGGCCATCTCATTAGTATTCACTTCGCTGGGCGGCATTTTCCTGTCCCCTGACATTCGGAGATCCTGCGCATGCCTTTTTGTTTAAAATTTAACTTTTTGAAATATCTGAATCTCGGAAAACCCCTTTAACAGTAGGCAATGTTTGAAGGAGTTTTCTGAGATTTCAATACTGATGACCTATCCTCTGGATCCATTTTGCCGGAACACTTAGGAACGGATCCGATATGAATGCATTTCAAAGGAAATTAATACCAGACCCAGCATACCGGCAAGTGTTCAGGATTTTTGGCCAGAGAGAAAAATGCAGCATGCGGCAGTATTTTCTCCACCCAAAAAACATAAGAGGGACTGAACTGATGCATCCTGAACAGATTGCTCTCCATTCAGAATGCATTAGGATAAAACTGATCAGTTTTTTTCCCAGTATTGAGCCCCTGTAACGGAACTCAATACCGGAAAACAAAGACGCTAGTGTGAAAGTACCCTTACAGGCAGTACTTCAGCTGTTGGGCAGCTCAGCTTTCAACATGCCATTGCTTGGCCGGGTATGCAGAGTATTGTATTTCAACAAAAGCTAAAGCAGCACATGGTGCTACAAGTGAGCGTAAGGACATCAAGCTGTTAAAAAAGGAATGTACTATCAAACTCCTTAGGGAAGACAAACCTGGAGCAGCTTACCCATGCCAAGCAGAAAAGCTTCATTCACCAACTCTGCCTTTGCGTCGAGCATGCAGGTCAATGTTGAGGATACGATAACCACAAGTGGTTGATGATACATGCTGCAGAGATGTGCCAACTCTCCACTAATGCCATGCTTATAATACCATGATACCAATTATTACTAACTCAAGTTACCTGGCCACCAAGCAATTGTACCACGTGATGCACTTGAAGAAGGGCCTAGCTATAGAGAGTGCAGAAGAAGCAGTTGCTCCCAGGACTGTGGAGGTCCAAAAGACCTTCTGACATTAAGAAACCGCCAGTGTTAGTTATTAAATGGTATATTGGGGGACGTTAACGATTTGGCATTTTGGCTAGGAGCTTTAACCTACACTTCTGACCACTGAAACATTAAAAAGTAGTGAGATCTTAAGGCCCCTTTTCACATGAGCGAGTTTTCCGCGCGGGTGCAACGCGTGACGGGAACACACAGCACCTGCACTGAATCCTGACCCATTCATTTCAATGGGTCTGTGTACATGAACATTTTTTTTCACACAACTGTTCTGCGTTGCGAGAAAAACGCAGCATGTTCTATATTCAGCGTTTTTCATGCAGCCCTGGCCCTATTGAAGTGAATGGGGCTTCAGTGAAAAACGCATTGCATCCGCAAGCAAGTGCGGATGCAATGCATTTTTCACTGATGGTTGCCAAGAGATGATGTTTGTAAACCTTCAGTTTTTTTATCATGTGCGTGAAAAAACGAATCAAAACGCATTGCTCCCGTGCGGAAAAAACTGAATGCAATCGCAGACAAAACTGACTGAATTTGCTTGCAAAATGGTGCGAGTTTCACTTAACGCATCCGGAGCCCTCGTGTGAAAGAGGCCTAAAGGGTTCCCCGGGTTGTTCAGACCCTGTGGAGGAAAGATTTTCTATATATGTAGCACCCCCTGTGCAGCTTCGCTCAGACTGGCTGCAGGCTCTTCTCTTGGGTGCCGTCCAGATGCAGCTGAACAGAAAAACTCGGGAATACATCTGGTCGGGACCCGAGTGGAAGAGTCAGCAGCCAGTCCAATCACAGCGGACATGGCGGCATCAGGGGTGCAATGGAAGACAAGTACAGAGGAAATAATCTTTCCTCCACAGGGGCTGAAGCCCAGTGAACCCCTTTAAAAGGAACCTGTCACCAGGATTTTGTGTATAGAGCTGAGGACATGGGTTGCTAGATGGCCGCTAGCACATCCGCAATACCCAGTCCCCATAGCTCTGTGTGCTTTTATTGTGTAAAAAAAACTATTTGATACATATAAATTAACCTTAGAGGAGTCCTGTCCCTGACTCATCTCACATACAGGACTCATCTCAGTTTAATTTGCATATGTATCAAATCATTTTTATTTTATTTATTTTTTATACAATATAAGCACACAGAGCTATGGGGACTGGGTATTGCGGATGTGCTAGCGGCCATCTAGCAACCTGTTGTCCTCAGCTCTATACACAAAATCCCGGTGACAGGTTCCCTTTAAATGCTGTGAGGACACAGGCCACAGCATTTAAAGGGAATGTCCCACAGGATTGGCGCATGGCATATGTGGTGCCAATATTCAAAAAGGGGCCAAAAACAGACCCTGGAAACTATAGGCCGGTAAGTTTAACATCTGTTGTGGGTAAACTGTTTGAAGGTTTTCTGAGAGATGCTATATTAGAGCATCTCAACAGAAATAAGCAAATAACGCCATATCAGCATGGCTTCGTGAGGGATCGGTCATGTCAGACTAATTTAATCAGTTTCTATGAGGAGGTAAGTTCTAGACTTGACAGCGGCGAATCAATGGATGTCGTATATCTGGACTTCTCCAAAGCATTTGACACTGTACCACATAAAAGGTTAGTATATAAAATGAGAATGCTCGGACTGGGAGAAAACGTCTGTAAGTGGGTAAGTAACTGGCTCAATGATAGAAAACAGAGGGTGGTTATTAACGGTACACACTCAGATTGGGTCACTGTCACTAGTGGGGTACCTCAGGGGTCAGTATTGGGCCCTATTCTCTTCAATATATTTATTAATGATCTTGTAGAAGGCTTGCATAGTAAAGTATCAATTTTCGCAGATGACACTAAACTGTGTAAAGTAATTTACACTGATGAGGACAGTATACTACTACAGAGGGATCTGGATAGACTGGAGGCTTGGGCAGATAAGTGGCAGATGGGGTTTAACACTGATAAATGTAAAGTTATGCACATGGGAAGGAAAAATGCAAGTCAACCGTACATACTAAATGGTAAAACACTCGGTAACACTGACATGGAAAAGGATCTAGGAATTTTAATAAACAGCAAACTAAGCTGCAAAAACCAGTGTCAGGCAGCTGCTGCCAAGGCCAACAAGATAATGGGTTGCATCAGAAGGGGCATAGATTCCCGTGATAAGAACATAGTCCTACCACTTTACAAATCATTAGTCAGACCACACATGGAATACTGTGTACAGTTCTGGGCTCCTGTAAACAAGGCAGACATAGCAGAGCTGGAGAAGGTCCAGAGGAGGGCAACTAAAGTAATAACTGGAATGGGGCAACTACAGTACCCTGAAAGATTATCAAAATTAGAGTTATTCACTTTAGAAAAAAGACGACTGAGGGGAGATCTAATTAATATGTATAAATATATCAAGGGTCAGTACAGAGATCTATCCCATCATCTATTTACCCCCAGGACTGTGACTGTGACGAGGGGACATCCTCTGCGCCTGGAGGAAAGAAGGTTTGTACACAAACATAGAAAAGGATTCTTTACGGTAAGAGCAGTGAGACTATGGAACTCTCTGCCTGAGGAGGTGGTGATGGTGAGTACAATAAAGGAATTCAAGAGGGGCCTGGATGTATTTCTGGAGCTTAATAATATTACAGGCTATAGCTACTAGAGAGGGGTCTTCCTCTGGATCAACTTGCGGGATAACAGGCCGAACTGGATGGACAAATGTCTTTTTTCGGCCTTATGTACTATGTTACTATGTTATCTGTCCTTTCAAAGATTCCATAAGAAAAAGCAAAGAAAGTCCACTGACTTGAGGCTGGTCTGGAAGATGGGGGGGGATGTCATATGCGACATGCAATGTGCTATGCATAAGACCAGGTAAGGTGTTCACTGACATTTTTTACACACACAGCAACAGCGTTTTTTTAGCTTTTGTCCTAATAGATACATCAGGAACGTGCTTGCCACTTATCTGGCAGGTATTTTTGGTAACTGCAATGTCTACAGGGAGTCTGAGGTACAGTAGGTTAAAATCCACTTCCTGTGACTACATCCTCTGTACTTTAGGGCTCTTGACAGCGGATTTATCACAAGGGGAACTTTTTAAGTCAGTTTTTCTTGAGTCTGCCTTGCCTTACCTTGCACCAAATTTACAGCGTTTGATAAAGTTGGCATATCTTTAAACACTGCACTCTTGTCTAGAGAGCTTAGGGCCAGTTCACACGACTTATTTTGAAAAACACGCTTTAAAAAAAATCTGCGTGGAATCCACATGTCTTTTCAGTGCAAAAAAAGTGTTTCATGCTTTTTTACATGCTTTTTAACCAATGGGCTCAATACAAAGCAGAATTTTCAGCTTCAGGTTTTTGAAGCACATCTGCACCAAAAACACAAAAAACACCTGGACTTTTTTCTGCTTCCTATTAATTTCAATGGGATTCAGCGCTGATAGTACACCAAGATAGGGCATAGTGCTCCAGACTAAAAGAATAACCAGGAGCCATTTTCTCCTAAACTGAAAAGTCAGCACTACATACCTCTTACATCCAGTAACATCTTCTGTCATGTAGACCTTCTCTTTCCTCTTCTCCTCCATTTGACCCAGACCACCATGACAAATTCTTTCAGCCACATTTTGTCTCTACAAAATCCCCTGCTGTCACTCCCAATACTGTGACCATTGTGCTCTCCAATGCCCCAGTTACTATACTGCTGAAAAAAGCGACCCCAGTAGAAAAAATGTCCCTATAGTGTCTACAGCTATTATAAATGCCCCCTAGAGTGCCCCCAGTAATAATAATAAACCCTAGATTGTGCTCCAGGTAATAATGCCTGTATTGTGTCCCCAAAAATAATGTCCCCTAATATGTCCCTGTAATAGAAATGCTCCTACAGTGCCTCCCCAATAGTAATTTTCCCCCAAACACACTGCCCCCACATAGTAATTTCCCCTCACATAGCCCCTACATAATAATTTCCCCCCCATACTGCCCCCACAGTAGCAATTTACCTACGCGGCCCTGACATAATAATCCCTCTCACTGCCCCCACAGTAGTAACTTGCCCCCTCACTGCCCGACAGTAGTAATATGCCCCACACTGCCTGCACATAGTAATTTCCCCCCCATACTGTGCCCCCCTTCCGGCCAGTAATGTGCCCCAGTGCCCCCCTTCCGGCCAGTAATGGCTGGTGCCTATTGTTGCCGGTCCAAAACACGGAAATGTGTGAATGCAGCCTAAGGGTTCAAATAGCGGTCTGCAATGCACGGGTACCATTCACGTGAATAGGGCCATGATCTGCAAGATATGTTCTGCACCGCGAAAAAAATAGAACATGTTTTTGCGGTGCGGAGGCACGGAGAGAAACCCCACAGAAGCACTCCATAGGGTTCCCATGGGCTTCCAATCCATGCCTCCGCTCTTCACCGTATCTTGAGGACTGCAGGCTCATTCAAGTCAATGGGTCTGCATCTGTGATTCGGAGTGCACACGGCCGTTGCCCATATACTGCGGACCTGCTGTTTTCCACCCACAATATAAGCACAGGGCACCTACGCTCCCTAACAATGGATTATGGCATTTTTTTTTCAGGAAGGATTCAGGCAGGAAAATAAAAATGGTGTGCCTTGGAGGAATTGTACAGATCTGATTTTAGTGGGGAAAGTTTTGCAACTGTGTGTAAACAGGATTGTCCCACAAAAAAAATATTCTACATTTCTCAAACCAGCACCTGGATCCAAATACTTTTGTAACTGCATGCAATTAAAAAAATTGCGTACAGCTACTTATTCAATGAAACCTGCTGTTTGTTCTTTTTCCTATTTCTATGTCCTGCTCACTGAGATGGAAGCACATGCTCCATTCAATCCATCAACTGAAACCAGTGTCAGCAGAAAGGACTTGTCCCCCCCGAGCTACCAGCCTTAAATACATCTAGAAGACCTATTGGAGCAATGAATGGAGATCTCTGGATCGATGTGAGGTACAGGGCTGGTTCTAAGTTTGTTAGAAAGAGAATGTCATGTAGTACAGTATGCGATTTTAATTTCTTACATTATTCATGGGAAAACCCCTTTAAGGTGTGGCGGAATTTCTGAGGCTTTGTTCAAGCCGGGGTCGGGCGTGACTGATTGGCGCTGTACAGTACCAGCAAAGTGGATGAGCATTTCTAAATTTTCTCATTAAAAATTGCAGCAGAAAAATTGCGGTTAGGGGTGCACCGAAATTCCGGCGGCCAAAAATATCGGCCGAAAATGGGCCTGATCCATTTCGGCCGATATTGGTACATATCGGCAGAAAAATATGGTTGGTTATATACAGGGCTTTTTTTCTGGCGGAACGCACCGGAACGGCGTTCCGCCACCTTTTGACATCGCAGCCTGCCATGCTCCAGCATCGCAGGCTGCGATGTATCAGCGGGGAGGGACTGGGAGGAGGAGCTGGGGGCCGGTGCGTTCACTGTTCTCCGGCCCCCAGCTCCAGTAGTTATAAAATGTGTATAATTAATAAGGATTCTATTCATGAGGCCCCCTCTGCAGTAGAACATTCAATATATCCATCCTACTCACAGGGCTGTTATCTTAATGCAGGGCCGGCCGGGCAGACGAGCGGCAGCGTCACGACTGACGTCATGTGCCCGGCCTACTTTCTGAATGAAGGAGGCGGCGCAGGCATGTGACGTCAGTCGTGACGCTGCCGCTCGTCTGCCCGGCCGGCCAGCACAGACCTGTGAGTAGGATGTGGCTATATTGAATGTTCTACTGCAGAGGGGGCCTCATTAATAGAATCCTTATTAATTGTACACATTTTATAACTAGTCTGTACTGGAGCGGCAATGGGGGGGGGGGGGGGGGGTCTGTGGATGGCACTGTTATGGGGTGGGTGGGGGTCTGTGGATGGCACTGTTATGGGGTGGGTGGGGGTCTGTGGATGGCACTGTTATGGGGTGGGTGGGGGTCTGTGGATGGCACTGTTATAAATATCATAAAAAAAAAAGTATTTTAAAAGTATTTGGGCAAAAAGGCAGTTTCGGTTTTCGGTCAAGGGCATCCTGAATTTTCGGTTTCGGACCAGAATTTTCATTTCGGTGCACCCCTAGTTGCGGTATTGCAGATTTGAAATCCACAGAAAGTCAATTTATCCAGTGGACTTCTCCCTTGCAATTGGAGAGGGGGAATCTCCTGGCTTTTCTGCAGCAAAAACCGCTTGTAATACATGCGGTTTTGTTGCAGTTTTTCATCGGGAACGGGTGCGGACCGATTCATTCTCTATGGGACTGGAAGAGATGCGGAGAGCACACAATGTGCTCTCCTCATCCACATTTCCGGAGCGCGCCCCCGAACTTCCGGCCCACGGCTCCGAAAAAAAAAATAGAACATGTCCTATTCTTGTCCTGCAATTGCGGACAAGAATAGGACATGTTCTATTTTTTTTCGGAGCCGTGGGCCGGAAGTTCGGGGGCGCGCTCCGGAAATGTGGATGAGGAGAGCACATTGTGTGCTCTCCGCATCTCTTCCAGTCCCATAGAGAATGAATCGGTCCGCACCCGTTCCCGATATTGCGGAACGGATGCGGACCCATTCGCGGACGTGTGAATGGACCCTTAGCGTGCAATACATGTGGATGCAGTTTTCATAACACTATCTGCACGTACAGTAGCTGAAAAATTCTGCACAGATTCATCAATGTTCACGGCAGTATAGGGGGAAATCTGTACCGCAGCACAACCTACCGGAAAGTCCACACATGGACGCCGGATTCACTGCAATCTGCAGGATGTTCCATGGTGTTGTTTCGCCACATCTGAATTTACCGTTATAGGGGCCACGTGCTGGAGTCAGGCTACTTTCAAAACTGCACTTTCCCTTTCTGCTATTAAGATCCATCATAGGGTCTCAATAGAGGAGGAAAACGCTTCAGTTTTGTCCCCATTCATTGTCAATAGGGACAAAACTGAACTGAAGGGAACGCACCAGAATGCATTCAGTTTCATTGCGTTCCCATGCCGCACACAAAAGCATGGATCTGTCTCCAATGACTTACATTGCGAGTCATGCTGGATCCGTGCTTTTGTCGTTTTCTTGTCAGATCTGTCCCCAATTGACTTACAATAGTTTTAGTGACGTCATGGCTATTTTAGAGATAATACAACCGGTTGTATTATCATGACGGAAGCCAGCAAAAACGCAGATGTGAAAGTAGCCTCATAACCACAATGTCACCAAAGAAAACCTACCAGGAACTTCCGAGGAGCTCGAAGAACGCCTTCAAGTGTGAATGTGGTGCAGAACTGGAGACATTTTCATCCATGAAGTAGCATTCTTGGGTCAATGCCTAACACCCAAATATTTTTAATGTAATATCTGTATAAGGGTTCATGCACACAACCGTTGTTTTGTGGTCCGCAAATTATGGATACCAGCCGTGTGTGTTCCACATTTTGCAGAAAGGATCGTCCACAGCCCTTAATAGTGCGGTCCTATCCTTGTCTGTGATACGGGCAAGAAAAGGACATGTTCTGTTTTCTGGAGGGCCGCGGAACGGACATGTGCTGTCCGCATCTTGTACGGACCCATTGAAGTGAACGGGTCCGCATCTGACCCAAACCACAGTCATGCCCAAGAGGCCTAATAGTTTGTAGGGATCGTCCCGGTGATTTCATGCCGGTGGAACCCGATACCCTGTGGGCGAGGAGTTCATCACTGTAGGATTTAGCAATGTAGAGGACTGTGTGTGTTCATTGGGGAATTGCTAGTCGTGTAATTTCCCATTATGTTTTATAGTACAGGCTCCATAGAAGGATGAAGACATGGGTCACCTGTCACTGAGGACATGAGTAAGGGGACAACCAGTCCACTGGCCTGGATCTCAACAGGAAACACCAAGAAGTTCTAGTCCCAGGAAGCCATGCAAGTCACACCCCTGAGTGAGGTCACCAGCAGGGAGGACCCCAAGACAGGGAAGTGCCCGCATGCTATGTAGTCACCTCTGCTCGTCATGGCTGCTGCCCTTCTATTTACATGATAGTCCATCTCCCACAGGGTGGGGCCGTCTTCTCATGGACGCGCTGTGTGGGACAGACAGAAGCAAGCAGATAGAAGCCATGCAGTACTGTACCTTGTTCATTCCATTACCCATGGCTGTGACCGGAGCGCACTACACGCAGCAAAGCACCTGCAGCCCTTCCGCGGATAGAACACGTGTGCCCGGCGCTCCCGGGATCAGGACTGCTGTGGTTTCCCTGGCTCAGGGACTTGTCAGTGATCAGTCAGTAACAGCTGGAGCAGCTCGTGCCGGGCCCGCCTTCCCTGCACTGCCTCCTCCTCTGCTGACTCCCAGTCCACTGGCTGAGGCTCGTTACTGACATCTGCTGGTCGCTGGCTGCACCTTCACTAGCGTCCGCAGCCATTCAGTCTACCTGACACAAAAATTGCCGAAAATCCTTGGAAGAGGGGAATAAAAACTATCAGGCCATGGTCACACTTTGGTTGTTTCACACACCTTTCAACATTTTCCAAATAGGCCACCACAAACGCATACTGCTGAAAACGAAAGTTGCCCATAGCAACCAATCAGGAGCCACCTTTCATTTTGCAAAGAAGCTCTGAAAAATGAAAAGTGGGATCTGATTGGTTGCTAAGGCAACTAAGTCAATTTGCCTTTACACCATTTTTGGATAACTCTAATACCATAGTTCTTTTTGAGAGGCCCTCACAGTCCCCCCCCCCCCCCCCCCATACAGAGAAACCCACACACAGCAGTGGCCCCTATAACACGGCCAGTATCCTATTGTACCTGACATGGTGACTCTATAAGTGCCAGGAACAATTTCTCCAAAAGCGTATGGTGTCCGCATTGAATGGATCGAAATTCGATCTGCAGCATGCAAACTACGAAACCGAAGCAGAAATGTGAGGGTCGACCTCCGGTTTCTGTGTGTGGATTCTGAGGCTAATGTATGGCAGAATTTTCCGTTGTACATTTATACCACTGGAACATACCCAGATTTATACTTTCTGTACAACAGTGATGGCCACAGTCTCCCTATCAGAGCAGGAGCAACGTACCCACACTCTTTACATAGAGGATCATTTATTAAACAGAAATTCACCTAAATTAGGCGTATTTATTGTACAGATTGCGCCCCAATCTGCAACTTCTCCCCGCTCGCGCCAGGTCTAAAAGAGTGGGCGTGGTGTGGGAAGGGGATGGGCCGGAAGGCCCGTATCATTCATAATTTTCTACGCCTAGAAAATGGTCTAAAAATGTTTCTTATTATAGATTCATCAGGTGGCTGATGCGGCGGTGGATACGCCAAAGTTATGAAGTGGCCTGAACCTGGATCCATTGCCAGCACAGGGACTTATTAAGACCGAAAGCTGAAAAAATACAACTGTCCATCCAGTTCAGCCTGTTAGGCTAGGGCTACATGGCAACATGTGTTGCGTAGCAATGAGTCATTCGACAAAAATGGTACAGCTACACTGCGATGTGTCAATACATTCTGCAGAAAACAAGCTCCCACGCAAGACCAGCACCAAAATAAAAAACAGAAAACATGCTTTTATTTTGTAAGGCTATGGCTACACGACGCCGTGTGTCGGGTGACATTGATGTTGCACCAATGTCGAGCAACATTTTCTGGTAATGATAGTCAATGGTGTCACACTGCGACATGCTACAACTGCGACATGATAGTCACACATAAATCCAACTTGGATGGATTTTTTGCAACTGTTGCATTGCAGTCGCTGCATGTCGCAGTCGCTGCATGTCGCAGTGTGACACCATTGACTATCATTATAAAAATGTTGCCTGACTTTTCTGCAACAAGAAGTCGCCGTGTAGCCCTAACCTTATCCTGCAAGTTTATCCAGAGGAAGTCAAAAAACCCCATGAGGTGGAAGCCAATTTTCCTAATTTTAGGGGGAAAAGTTCCTTTCCTAATGTTGGCTGAACTAGCCAATTTTAACAGCCCCCCAGTGTCGGACTGGGGGACTTCGTGCCCACCAGTAAAATTATATTTGGAGGCAGCTACGTGCAAATACTACCTGTTCACAAGGCGTCAGGCAACAGCCACATATCCAAGATGATCGATTACAGTGCCCCTTTAGTGCAGTCAGTCTGCTCACTTGTGCAAGTGGTGGGAGACTAGGAGCCCACCTTGCTCAGTGGCCCACCAGGGGATTCACCTGTTCCCCTGTGGGCCAGTCGGAGCCTGCAGCCACCCCCAGCATTCCCCTCTTCTACTAAGAAGACATGGACGCTCAACTGAACCAAGAGTGTGTAGAAAGGCCCAGGAGGAATACCTAAACCAACTAATCCAACAGTGTTTGGCTGAGGTGTATGGTGACCTTAACTTCCACTCTTGGAAGTGTGGACATGGCTTAGGAATCCATGAGCAGTGAATTGCTGTGTGCACATGCCCAAGATGGTGGCACCCAGTGTCCCTACCAGTCTCTGTTAGGTTTGGCATTAAAGGGACCACTGTCTTGACCTATTGGAAAAAAAAGTCAGAATTCTTGTAAGGTTTCCACAATATTAGGAAACATTGGTCTTGTGTCAGTCATTGTAATGCCGGAGAGCAGATTCTGCTGAAATGTTTTTTTGACATCATGTCACATTTGAAGATATCCTGAAGTACCCCTACAGTGTTAACCCCCCAAAAAGTGACCCCATGTTTGAAACTACACCACCTAGAAATTTATAAAGGGTGAAGTGAGTACTTTATGTAGAGAGGCTGAGCACTCTCCACATGGACCACACAGAGGCTGACACAATGAATGAAGTGAGTACTTTGACCCAACAGGCATTTCATAGAATTTAGCAACATTTGGCTGTAAAAATGAAAATTTTTATTTTTTACAATAAAATTTTCACATGAGGTAACAGGAGAAAATGCACCCACAATTTCTTACCCATTTTTTATGGCAACACCCCATATGTACTCGTATACGGCTGTATGGGCACACCATAGGACTCAGAAGGGAAGGAGCTATATGGCTTTTGGAGGGCAGATTTTACTGAAATGGTTTTTGGGTGCATTGTCGCATTTGAAGATACCCTGAGGTATCCCTACAGTGGAAACCCCCAAAACATTATTATTATTTGGAAGCTACACACTCCAAGGAATTTGGCAAGAGGTTCAGAGAGCATTTTGACCCCACAAGTGTTTTTCAAAACAGATGGTGCAATGTGAAAATTGCAATTTTTACACATATTTGCCATTTCAGTGCCCAATATCTTGTGCCCATTGTGTGCCAGTTTGAAAAGTTAGCCCTCTAATTATTATGCTGCGCTTCCTGGTTTAAACACCCAATGTGTACCTCTTGTCTTTTGCTTAAACATATGAGAGGGCTCAGAAATAAAAGAGCACCATGCACATTTGAGGCCGAATTTGGTGATTTATTCCACTTGTGCTGACAACTTTACAGGCTCTGGGGTGAAATAATAAATGTAACCCCCGAAAAGTGACCCCGTTTCGGAAACTCAGGTATTTATTAAGGGCTGTAGTGAACACTTTAATGCCACGTATATTTTGCAGAAATGAATGCGCAGTGGACTGTGCAAAGTGAAAATGGCAAGTTTTTCACAGATATGGCATTTCAGTGCTCAATATATATGGCGCCATCTGAGACACACCAATCCCTTTAAATTGTTAGGCGGATTCTACTAGGTACGGAAATGCCATAAATGTGGACATATACTGCTGTTTGGTATGCTGCAGGAAGTTCAGTGGGGAAAGACTACCCTTTGTCTTTTGCAGTGCAGATTTTTATGTATTGGTTTACGAGCACCATGTTTCTTTCGATGGCCATACAGTGATGCGTTTTTAGTTTTTCTTTCAATGGAGCTGTGAGGGCTTATTTTTTGCGGGATGATTTTCTATATTGATTGGTACGATTTTGAAGTATATACTTGTGGCGAAACCAACCTCGCCACTGGGTTTTGGAGAGGGCTGTTTAAAAGCCTTTTGCCTCAGGATTATGGCCAATAGTAACTTTAAAGGATAAGACAGACCGGCCGCACAGCTTAAATCTGTCTGTGGAATTGTATTTTATGTTATTATGCGTTCGGTTAAATTGTATGTTATTTGAGGGTACCCAGATAGCTAATATTATTGTATTCGTGTAGTCTAAGTGCCATTCACCTAATGATATGCACTCAGACTTGAGCTATCTGGGGATATGTTAAATGTCTGTGTTTTGCTGTGGGGGTGTGCCATTGTGTGTTTAAATGGTGATGTCTGTCCTGTTGTCTCCACATGTGTATTGGTGATCTCCCTTTGTCCTGAGAGATAATTGGATTGCCTTCGGTTGTCTCCGGGACAGAGAGGAGGAAACCATGATGCATTGTGGGGATATGTTGTATCTGTCCTGTGTCGCAGTCTCCCTTCTGGTCCTCTGGGGGCGTGAACGATTGGTTGCTGTATTTACATTGTATGTGTTGTAAATGACTGATTGGTTGTATTTCAAAACCCTGTGGGTGGACCTGTATTGGCAACAACTGTAATAAAAACCAGGCTGGGTGTGCCAGCACGTCAGATCACTGCTGACCCTCAACACGGAGCCTTGTATGCTGTTGGAGACCGATTGCCAGGAGTGTAAGCCGATTGTATGCTTTTCCTGTTCGTCTGCCGGCAGCTATTCGCGAGGTTCCAGTTTGGAGTGCTATTTTGTATCCAGTTCGGGAGGTTGGTGTTCTGCAGTAGCTGTGCCTGTCTCTCAGAAAGGGGCATATCGCCTAAACGGATTTTAACCCCTTGTCTGCTGAAACGGTTCGTTACATTGGTGGCAAGCAGCTGGATCGTTTCCTACAGCCAGAAGGACAGCTACAGGAGACACCATTTCTGTGGATTCTACAATTTAAGGGCAACGCATGTCCCAGTACAGTGACCCTAAAAGCAACAGGATGGAACCAGCAGTGTTATACGAGGAGGAGGACCTGGATGGCCGGGATGCATTAAGGAAAGGCATCTGGTACCAGGCCCTGGATAATGTACAATACCAGCGGGGTGAAAGTCTCCCGAGTGAAGAGCAGCGGTTGCAGAAGCAAGTGGCCCTGCGGATGCCCTTCCTGGGATAGCAGCCCCTGGAGGAATGGGTGAAGGAACTAGAGCACCGGGTATGGCTGGAGGATGCCTACCTGGCGCTCTGGTGGTATATGGCACAGTATATACCCTGGACAGCTGAGCATGACAAGCCAGAGGGAGAGGAGTTTGATGGTCCTGGCTTGTTATGGGAGTCCTTTGCAGAGCCTGACTTCGGGAGCCCTGCACAGTCCAGACTTCAGGACATTTTCTATGAGAGGGAGGCTAGGCATGAGTGGGATGACCCCCATGAGGTAGAGCAAGACCTGGCTCACCTAGCAACCCTTGAGTGGGAACTGGAGCAGGACTACCGAGATCTCTTACACTCCATTGGGAAGGCTCAGCAGGACAGCAAGAAGTCAGACCCAGGTCCAGAGCCCTTCAGCTGGGAGGATATTGTGGATGTTTACTGGGAAGAACCCCAGGTGGCCGGTGGAGATGGGACCGAGGTCTCTCCACCGGTCCTGCAGGGAATTGGGAGCCTAGTCTCCATTCCCCAGCGGCAGGCTGAGTTACAGGGGGCAGAGGTAGTTGTTCCTGCCCCCCAGCAGCAGCATGATTTTTGGGAAATTGGGAGCCTAGTCTCCAATCCCCAGCGGCCGTGTGATGTACAGGGAATTGGGAGCCCAGTCTCCATTCCCCAGTGGCAGGCGGAGTTACAGGGGGCAGAGACAGTCGGTCCTGTCCCCCAGCGGCAGAGTGTCCTACAGGGAATAGAGAGCCCAGTCTCCTTTCCCCAGCAGCAGGACACTGTATTGGGAGCGGAGGCGGTCGGTCGCCCTCCCCAGCGGCTGGAAGTATGTATGGGAGAGGAGCTCGTTACCCCCTCTCCCCAGCGGCAGCTTAACGCACCAGGGGGAGACAGTAAGCCCCACAACAGTGCAGATGGGACCGTGGTCTCTGCACTTACAGCACAGGGGGTAGGGACAGTCGGTCCTGCCCCCCAGCAACAGGGCTGTTTAGCCAAAGGGGAGACAGTCGGTTTCTCCCTCCAACAACCAGACTCCAACCAGGCTTCTTCCGTGGTAGTGCTGGCATCAGGGCAGAGTCCCGCTGATCCCTGCCCACAAAGCAACCTCCACTCCAAGCCAGGGAACAACTCACCGGGAGACCGGGAGTACCAGCTACCAATATAACCTTGGTGGATTCACTGGACAGAGACAGCCTACTAAATTCAACAGGTCCAGTATTGGGTTGTGGGTGGGCTGCCAGACTAACTCAGGTACCGACCAGCGTGAGGTCAGGTATCTGGTTAGTCTTCCCTGGGGGGGGGAGATGTGTGGCGAAACCAACCTCGCCACTGGGTTTTGGAGAGGGCTGTTTAAAAGCCTCTTGCCTCAGGATTATGGCCCATAATAACTTTAAAGGAGAAGACAGACCGGCCGCACAGCTTAAATCTGTCTGTGGAATTGTATTTTATGTTATTATGCGTTCGGTGAAATTGTATGTTATGTGAGGGTACCCAGATATCTAATATTATTGTATTTGTGTATTCTGAGTGCCATTCACCTAATGATATGCACTCAGACTTGAGCTATCTGGGGATATGTTAAATGTCTGTGTTTGCTGTGGGGG
Organism: Bufo gargarizans; assembly: GCF_014858855.1. Classification (NCBI taxonomy): domain Eukaryota; kingdom Metazoa; phylum Chordata; class Amphibia; order Anura; family Bufonidae; genus Bufo; species Bufo gargarizans. Next base: position 313,401,490 of record NC_058084.1, read on the forward strand.
TGTGCCATTGTGTGTTTAAATGGTGATGTCTGTCCTGTTGTCTCCACATGTGTATTGGTGATCTCCCTTTGTCCTGAGAGATAATTGGATTGCCTTCGGTTGTCTCCGGGACAGAGAGGAGGAAACCATGATGCATTGTGGGGATATGTTGTATCTGTCCTGTGTCGCAGTCTCCCTTCTGGTCCTCTGGGGGCGTGAACGATTGGTTGCTGTATTTACATTGTATGTGTTGTAAATTACTGATTGGTTGTATTTCAAAACCCTGTGGGCGGACCTGTATTTGCAACAACTGTAATAAAAACCAGGCTGGGTGTGCCAGCACGTCAGATCACTGCTGACCCTCAACACGGAGCCTTGTCTCGTTATTGGGGGGATTCCCTGTATGCTGTTGGAGACCGATTGCCAGGAGTGTAAGCCGATTGTATGCTTTTCCTGTTCGTCTGCCGGCAGCTATTCGCGAGGTTTCAGTTTGGAGTGCTATTTTGTATCCAGTTCGGGAGGTTGGTGTTCTGCAGTAGCTGTGCCTGTCTCTCAGAAAGGGGCATATCGCCTAAACGTATTTTAACCCCTTGTCTGCTGAAACGGTCCATTACAATACTGATCCTTAAAATTAAGAATTTTTGGGTGACAAAAAAAGGCTGTCCTGACATTTTTTTTTTTTTTTTTACAGCACTCTCACCTGATGGGATAGGTAATGTGATATTTTTATGGAACAGTTTATTACAGATGCAGTGATACCAAATATGTCAATTTTTTTTACTTTTCAGTTTTAGGCTAGGGCTACACGACGACATGTGTCGAATGACAAATACGGTGCAACTACCAACATGTGTCGCCCGACAATAGCATAAAAATCCATCTTTGATGGATTTAAGGATACGGTGATACTTATTATGTCTTTTTTATATATTTTTTTTATTGTAAATGGGTTGATGAGGGGAAAGGGTGCTTTTTTTAACTAAAAACTTTTTTTTTTTTACCTTTTTGTTTTTGTCCCACTATGGGACATCAACTTTTGGGGGTTTTCTCCCTGTTTCAATGCAGTACAATACATGCTGTATTGTACTTTATTGGAACTGTTAGTATTACTCCATCAGTGTGCGGTAAATGTACGGCACTGGTCCAGACCTCCCTGGCGGCTGTTCCGCACATGTATGGCGCATGTCTGGAAGGTGTTAGAAATCACAGACAGCTAACATTAGTACTTGTTATACAACAAAACTTTAAGATTTAATAAAGGAGGTCTTCTAGCATAGAGCGAAGTAACAAGTCGTGGCCTGCTGGATTAGAGAGGAAACGATGGTCCTTAACAATACAATAGCCCCAGTATACAATATTTTCAACATACAATGGTCTAGACCAGGGATGCCCAACCTTCAGCCCTCCAGTTGTTGCAAAACTACAACTCCCAGCATGCCTGGACAGCCTACAACTATTAGGGCATGCTGGGAGTTGTAGTTTTGCAACAGCTGGAGGGCTAGAGGTTGAACATCCCTGGTCTAGACTGAACATACAATGCCTCAAATTAAGATCCAACAATCAACATGACCATTTCACTGGTAAAACACCTTTATTGGTTGCATAGTAGCTCCTCTAAATGCTCTGTACTGCCCCTTAAATGTACCAAGATGAGCTGCCCCTATGGACACCAGGTAAGCAATGGCTTCATTTTTTCTTTCTGGTACATATACTGTATGCACTATGCAAGACCCTGAAGAAGCTCCTGCCTTCACCATAGAAAGTGATTTAGAGCTTCCTATTTCTGTTTGTTTTACGTAGGGATTTGCTTAATCTGTTTTGGTTATTTACTTATTTTTCTTAAATCTTCATCTTCTATTATCTTAGGCCTCTTTCACACTTGCGTTGTCCGGATCTGGCGTGTACTCCACTTGCCGGAATTACACGCCGGATCCGGAAAAACGCAAGTGTACTGAAAGCATTTGAAGATGGATCCGTCTTCAAAATGCTTTCAGTGTTACTATGACACCCAGGACTCTATTAAAGTCCTGGTTGCCATAGTAGGAGCGGGGAGTGGGGGAGCGGTATACTTACCATCCGTGCGGCTCCCGGGGCGCTCCAGAGTGACATCAGAGCGCCCCATGCGCATGGATGACGTGCCATGCGATCACGTCATCCATGCGCCTGGGGTGCCCTGACGTCACTCTGGAGCGCCCCGGGAGCCGCACGGACGGTAAGTATGCTGCTCCCCGCTACACTTTACCATGGCTGCCAGGACTTTAGCGTCCCGGCAGCCATGGTAACCACTCTTAAAAAGCTAAACGTCGTATCCGGCAATGCGCCGAAACGACGTTTAGCTTAAGGCCGGATCCGGATCAATGCCTTTCAATGGGCATTCATTCCGGATCCGGCCTTGCGGCAAGTCTTCAGTTTTTTGGGCCGGAGCAAAAAGCGCAGCATGCTGCGGTATTTTCTCCGGCCAAAAAACGTTCCGTTCCGGAACTGAAGACATCCTGATGCATCCTGAACAGATTTCACTCCATTCAGAATGCATTAGGATAATCCTGATCAGGATTCTTCCGGCATAGAGCCCCAACGAAGGAACTCTATGCCGGAAGAAAAGAACGCAGGTGTGAAAGAGCCCTTAGGATGACATTTTGAGTCTTTGGAGCCAATTACCAATTTTCCACAGAGTTATGGACTCAAGATACATATGTGCTGCCAGAAGTCTATTCCTAGCCAATTTCAAGGCTCTGTTCACACTCCAGTTAAGGTAACCGCATCTTATTAATCTCTGTGCTATATCTATAGACTCTTTTTGATAATCCTGTTTACATGTGCAATTCCGTTTTTCTCTGACTAATTCACCTACATGTATATTCTTAATCGTATGTGCAGGATGGCACGATTTGCCATGAAGTATTGTATTCCCTGCCATGATTTTGTTGTGCATAAGTGTAATGATTCTCCCTGTATTTGGTGAAGCTGTCAGCTTTAAAGGGAACCTGTCATGTAGATATTTGATTATAATCTAACTAATTATATACAATCATTAACTACTAAAAAGTACCTTAGATGTAGCCACTTACTGGTGTGACAGATGGTTACCTCATAATATACACACAAAGATGCCGCATGCTAATGAGCTGATTCGAGTCCGGCGTGATGTCAGTGAGTCCAGCGTATATTTAATTCAGAGCTATAGTCACTCCCCTGCCCACCTGCTGCTGATTCCTATGGAAAATAACTCAATCAGCAGCAGGTGGGCGGGGAGAGTCAGGAGCTCATGAATATTCAGGACTCATCATTATCAGCTGGAGCTTTTCAATGCAAGATGTTAGCAGAGTCAATTAAAGAGAGTGAGCCAGCATTTCGCTAAGAGAATCAGTCACTTATTTATGTTGCCCTTAGTTAGGACACCATAAAACTGGTGGCAGATTCCCTTTAAATCAAGGAATGAGATTTCAATAGGATTACAGTGATATGTAAAACTCAAGTTTTTTGTATTGTTATTTATATATTTTATTAAATTTGGCACGGTCGCCACATCGCCGACCCATATAAACAACAGGTCATCGATGTAGCGACCGTACCAATCAAGGTGACCACTGCATGGATTATTATCTGAGAACAGATATTGGTGTTCCCACTGGCACATGAAAATGTTTGCAATCGAAGGTGATACCGTCGCCCCCATAGACACACCTGATGTTTGTAGATAATATGTATTACAAAACATAAAGTAGTTATGTGTCAACAAATTGTGTATTACTGTACATATAAGAATCTCCCAAAAGAATAATCACTATATGTCGACCAAAACCACTGTAGTGCAGATATAGCCTGACCTTGGGGTATAGACGTGTACATCGGTTACCCATAAAAATCTTTTCTCCACTGGAGACTGTGCATTGCTTGTAGTACATGCTTTGTGTCTCGTATAAAACCATGCATGGATCCAATCAATGGCTAAAGAAGGTTGTCAGCCCATTTAGACAGTCTTTCATTCAATGAATCCATGCCTGAGACTATAGGTCTGAGTGGAGGAGGGAAACAATTTTTATGAACTTTAGGCAGAGCATGAAAGATTGGAAGGACTGGATGGGCAGGAATAAAATATTCTGATTGTTTGAGAATAATAACACCACTTTGTAGTCCCTCCACTACCAGTCTTTTTCATTCTTTTTTTAAAAGTTGATGTAGGATCCGATGGTAATTTTTTTTATATGTTGACATATCTAAAATTAATAAACATTGTTTCTTATATAATCTTCTTTGTAGAAAGAAAGCGGGCGGCACTCACCATTGTGAAGATATAAGATATTCAGGGAAGTGACTCCTAGCTCCGGTGCCGCGTGTGTTTTGCTTGATGCAGCAATAAAGGAATATCTTATATCTTCACGATAGTGAGTGCCGCCCGCTTTCTTTCTACAAAGAAGATTATTGTCCTGGACTAATTGTTGTTTGGGCTCGTGCACCGCTGAGATCGTGATATCAGAGGAGAACCGTTTGGGATCTGCAATTTCGGGTTACGTTAAAGGAGAGACGTGGAGTGTGCCGCTCATAATTCTATTTAGAGTGTGAATTGTTTCTTATATAGACCTACATCCAAAATAACAATAACCCTCCCCTTATCTGCTTGTTTTATAATTATATCATCCAGTTTACTTAACAAGGTCAACTTATCTCTTTCTTTCCTAGATTTTTTATTTTGGGACTTGTTCACATCATATAATTTAACCAAGTCGAGTTCTACCAGCTTCTGAAATCGATCAAGAGCAGGTGACATGGAGTTAACTGGATAAAGCAAGGTTTTTTTGGTCACAAAGGCAGTAGACATACCAATCTCTATAGCAGTGCCAGAATCACTATGTAACATTTGTAATTCACATCTGATTTTTAATTCATGAAAGGGCAAAGACAATGGACCACTCCAGGAAGCGCTGTTTGACTGAGCCCCACCCTCCAAATTCTCAGGAGGATTGTTATCCCTCAAAAAGGGCTTCCTGACAGTGATATTCCTGGCAAAAATATTCATATCTAAGATAGTGTTATATTAATTAAAAGTATTTGCCAGGGAGAAGGTCAAACCTCGCGATAAAATCCCCAATTGTTCATCAGAGAGGATTTTTGCAGAAAAGTTATACACTTGAATGTCAATTTATTTTATTATTTCTCCCCATGTGTCGGTTTTTTCCTTAGAAGCATATTGGGGTGCTTTTAGAGTATAACTAAAATTGACCCTCACGGTATTTCCATGATTTTTCTTATATCTTTTACTATTTGATTTTTGGGAATAGATTTATGACGGATTCAACATGCTATTGGATATAGCTTCCACCAGCTATAGACAGAATTTGTTTTATAATCTTGTAAGTTCTGCAAGAATTTATTATTAGAGATGAGTGAATCGAAGTTGACTTGGGGCGCAAGTGCTGTGTGATATAGCCATTAACAAGAACTATTTCTATGTTTTATTAGTCCTTGTGCAGTACAGTTTTATGTTCTAAAGCCTTTTTTGGCGTGTATAAGTGGGGAAAAAAAGGGCTTATTAGCTGTTGTGTGGTGAAAAGAGAAAATGACAGCCCTTTTTGGGGTGTATTAGTGGCAAAAAAAAAAGTTTTATTTGCCGTTCAGGGGTGCAGTTATATGCTCTAAAGCATTTTCTGGCGTGTATTAGTGGCAAAAAAGCATAATTTGCCATTCAGCGGTGCGGTTATATGTTCTAAAGCCCTTTTTGTTGTGTATTAGTGGCAAAAAAAGTATTATTTGCCGTTCAGCGGTGCAGTTATATGTTCTAAAGCATTTTTTAGCGAGTATTAATGGGGGGATAAGGGCTTATTAGCTGTTGTGTGGTGAAGTGAGAAAAATTACAGCCCTTTTTGGCGTCTATTAGTGCCAAAAAAAGTATTATTTGCCAATCAGCGGTGCAGTTATTTGTTCTAAAGCTTTTTTGGGCGTGTATTAGTGGCAAACAAAAAGTATTATTTGCTGTTCAGCCGGTGCAGTTATATGTTCTAAAGCCTTTTTTGGTATTAGTAGCAAAAAAGTATTATTTGACGTTCAGCAGTGCAGTTATATGTTCTAAAGCCTTTTTTAGTGTGTATAAGTGGGGGGGGGGGAGGGCTTATTGGCAGTTGTGTGGTGAAGTGAGAAAATTACAGCCCTTTTTAGCGTGTATTATTGGCAAAAAAAATTGTATTATTTGCCATTCAGTGGTGCAGTTGTATGTTCTAAAGCCATTTTTGGCGTTTATTAGTTGGAAAAAAAGGCTTATTAGCCGTTGTGTGGGGACGAGAGAAAATTACAGCCCTTTTTGGCGTGTATTAGTGGCAATAAGAAGTATTATTTTCCGTTCAGCGGTGCAGTTTGTGGGGTTTCGCTCTGGTAGATAGGGTAAGCGGGCGCAGTACAGAGGCAAAATACAAGTTCTTAACTCAAAACGTCAGTGTTTATTCACACTTGAGGCAATTGCACAAAACAGCACGTAACTTTGCAGTCTTGGTGATAATTCATACACAAAGGAAAGTTCATATAAAACAAGTCACCTTGCTGGCAGTTCTGCCTCCAGTAGTCCACAGCAGGCTTTAGAAGGCCTGTTTCTCCAGCATGCGACTCTAAGACCTCCTGCACGGCACAGAGCCTCAGATCCCAAAAACAGAGACATCTCTGCTGAGCCCACCTGCCTTTTAAAGGACAGCCAGGTGCTGCCAAAACCCAGACCGGCACTTAAACTCCGGTCCGGTATTTGACCTCACCTGGCTGGAAACCAGCCCAGCCGTACATACTGGGAGAAAAATACCTGCCTTGTCAGACATAAACCCTCACTGTGTCACAGGTTATATGTTCTAAAGCTTTTATTGTCGTGCATTAGTGGCAAAAAAAAAATATTATTTGCCGTTCAGTGGTGCAATATGTTCTAAAGTCTTTTTTGTTGTGTATTAGTGTGAAAAAGGGCTTATTAGCCATTGTGTGGTGAAGTGAGAAAATTACAGCCCCTTTTGTCGTGTATTAGTGGCAAAAAAAAGTATTATTTGCCGTTCAGCGGTACAGTTATATGTTCTAAAGCCTTTTTTGTTGTGTATTAGTGGCGAAAAAAAGCTGTTGTGTGGTGAAGTGGCAAAATACTGCATTTTTTGGGATGTATTAATTTCCTTTTTATTTACTTATTTGATCTAACAGTATGTCAGACAGAGAAGTGACAGGCCCTGCACAGGGGAAGGGCAGAGGCCTAAATGTTTCTGGCGCAGGCCCAGATTGCAGCAGAGTAAGGGGGCGTGGCAGCAGGGGTCACTTCCATAGGCCTGAGCTCTCAGTGTCAGCTAGCGGTCGTGTCTTGACAGCAACCCAGCGGTTCTTGAATGGTTGCCTCGGTCATCCACCTTGTCCCAAGTGACATCAGATGTGACGCTTTGCGATCCACAACGATACTAGGAAATCACAAATGCGCCATATTTCTCAATCACAAAGACAAAAGAGCCTTCACTAAGAATCTTCTCTTTCACTAAAGGAGTAACTCACAGATCAGAGGTACAATTAGCACCTTCTTGCCAAAGAATCTTCCTGCCCCATGCCAGGTTGAGTAGCCATCAATCTGGTATTCTCTTGACAGAACCTCATAAAAAACTTCCTTTCTGCAGCCATAGTGTCTCCAATACCAGCAGGGGTCTCCCACCTTTAGCCTGGGCAGCGAGCTTCAGAAGAAAAGGACAGATCCTTATCACACAGCTGGTTGGTACAGGAAGGAAGATGACCTGAAAGTCCTCTTCAATCCATAAGCTTCATATTTTTCCCATATTTTCCTAATATTTCATGGGTTATGGAAATGTGAAAGGAACCATCTTTTCAGAGATGGTTTTGGTTCTCCTAACCCACCTTCTAGGAAACCCGCGGACAAATCAGAGATTCCCGCTCTGAGATATAAAGGTTCTCAGGCACCCTGTGTTATCTTTTAGTCGTATTTGTTATCAGATGATTCGTAAAATTGTACTGATTATCAATATCAACTATATTTCTTGATTGGACGTACGGGATATGGAGAAATGGGCAAAGCAAAGATGCTGCCAGGTTTTCTCCCTATGGGGCAAAGGACTGCCCCCTGTTCCAATTACACAAGGCTGGACCTGAACGTGTCATAACCACTCCCCGCTTCAGAGTAGGTAAAAACAGTGACACACTCAGGTCCCGCGTCCTTCACCTACCATCTGACGTCATCTAACCTCTCGACCGCCCGCAGGGACACGGGCACCCCACCATCTTGGATTATTCTACAAAGACTTTGGCTATTACTGGACACTACCACGGTAATTCTGAACTTACAGACATTCTATTTCCTTCCACCTCTTACCTATTTCTATCCAAACCAATCTGTTCACCTGGCAGGTATATTTATCTGTCAGCTTTAATATATATATTTTTGTGTGTAGTTTTAGAATAAAAACTAACGATTTCATCGTTCCAGTTTTGCCCTTGTTACTTGATGACCTGATCTATGCTAAGAACTCTGTCCTCAGAAGACAATTGTTAATGTACTAGCTAGGTTGCAAATAACCGTTTTGTCCCTTAAGGATTAGCTAGCCGGGGTCTCTTCGCCCCGATTCAATACGAAGAGTGGTGGCAGCAAATTAAGTTGATTTCCAGCGTGAAATCAGTAATTTTATTTTTACCGATTGTACATACAATCGTGATTGCATCCTGTCTGGGCCCACCAACCAATCTTAAACGTTTTCTGTGCTCACAGTGGATTCGCCTCCAGGAGTCTCTAGTGGAGACCTGTATGGCAACTGTGGCTTAGTACGACGGGATTGGCGGGTGGTCGTCACATTGTTGGCAGCCAGTGGGATAGCAGAACCCAAAACCAGGCAGAAGTCAGCTTTTGGGAGATCAGAGCACAAAGAACTGACAAGTGCAGCTTTTTGCGCAATCATAACAATAGGACAGTGGTTACTTAGTATCCTGTCCTGCGGAACTTGTGTTCCGGGTGCAAAACGGTACACATTGATAGGAATAGATTGGTTTACATTTTCCCCACCTTTTCTTTGCTATATCCTATTCTTTTTCTCTTCTTTTCTGAATGTCTGATTCAGTTCCAAATTACCAAAGTTGGTCTGTCGCCGACTTACAAGCCGTGTGTGAGTCGCAAGGCATTGCCATTCTGAACAAAAATCGATCACAGCTGATCAAAGCTTTGACGGAGAGAGACGGCCAAGCGATGGAGGATTCCAATCCCGTGCGGGAGGCTTCGCTGCCCCTTCGTTCAACGTCACCCAGCATCGCCAGCTATGGGAGTGCTGATGTTGCTACTTCAGCTCCGGGTGATGCAGGAACCCTGGATAACAGCATGTCCACAGCTCCTGCTAACCCTCAGCAAGGAACAAGCAGCTCTGGACTAAACTTCACTGCCTTGGGCCCTATGAGCCAGCAGTTGTTACCAGGCCTGACTGGCGCGGATTTACGTTTTTACCTGGAGATACAGCAACAGCAGCAAAGAGAGGAGCGGCAGTTCCAGCTTCAGATGCAGCTCGAAAGAGAGGAGCGACAGCAGCAGTTCCAGCTTCAAAGAGAAGCGCTGCAGCACCAGCGTGCACTAGAACTGGCCCAAGTGAGACAGGCCGAGCGGTCTTCCTCTCCTAACACTCCTGCTGCAGGAGGCATTCCTCTACCCGGGGTCCCCAAAGCAAGGTTTCCAGTTATGGAGAAAAACGGGGACATTGATTTATATTTACGCTCGTTTGAGAGAGCGTGCCGCCAGTTCTGCATCCCTGAGGATCAGTGGGCTCTACACCTGACGCCTCAGCTGACTGGTAAAGCGCTGGATGCTTTTGCGGAACTACCCACAGACCAAGATTGCGATTATCAGACTATCAAGGAGGCCATAATTGCTAAGTTCCAGTTAACCCCTGAGGTTTACCGGAGAAAGTTCCGTGCCATCCAGAAAGGATCCACAGACTCTTACGCGGATGTCGCTAGCTGCTTAGGCACCACATTCCGCCAATGGACTAGAATTCTTAAAGAAAAGACTTATGCTAACCTTGAGGATTTGATGATCCATGACCAACTCCTTGCAATATGCCCTACAGATGTGAGACAGTTTGTGTTGGAGCGCAAGCCCCAGTCTGTGAAAGAAGCTGCTGAGCTGGCAGACATGTTTGTCGCAACCCGGGTACCGGACATTCGCAAACCTGTGATGACGGACATCCGCAGGCCGGTGGTATCAGACATCCGCAAACCCCTGGTACCTGACAGCCGCAAAACTCCAGTACCCAACCAGGACAGAGCCATGTCCCAGAACTGGAGAGAAGGCAGGCCCACTGCCCCTGTGAACCGTGAGACAACCAGGCCCTGGTGTGAGCTGTGTCGCAGGCCCGGTCACACCAAGCAAACCCGTTACGCAGGGAAGCCGGCCCAACCTCCTAGCACCGTGATGACACCAAGCCCTAAAGGGGCCAACGCTTCCACACCTACCTCGTCTGCTGTATTGCTGGTCGGAGGACCCGAGGTGCACCGCGGATCCCAGAATCACCAGCCTGTCACGGTGAACGGCCAGACTGTCATCGGATTCCGTGATACCGGTGCAGATGTCACCTTGGTCCGTTCACATCTTGTTACGGAGAAGGATATCCTTCCAGGAAAGTACCTCGCTCTGACCGGAGTTGGGGGCACTCGCACTCATGTGGCCCAAGCCCAAGTCACCATTGATTGGGGAATGGGACGACAAAAGCGGGTTGTTGGGGTCCTGGATGATATTCCCGTTGCCACAGTGCTTGGCACTGATTTGGGCAACCTTGTTTCCCATTACGAATACCCTGCAAGCGTGCAGGAGGCCCAAGCAGGACTCCCTGACCAAAACCAGGTACTGTACAGCCCTTTGGGGAAACAGGGAGACGGGGACACTTTGCCTGCTATTCCTACTGTCCCTAACGCACCTAGGGAGGTATCAGATTTAAATGTACAAGCAACCGAATGTCATTTGCCTACTTCTGCACCTGTCATTGTTGATCCGAATGCGTGTGTTAGTGTTAGCAATGGTGATATACATGATGCTGTACCTGTTCTGGCCATTACACGTTCCATGGCCAGCCGCCTGAACTCATAACCGACCGAAGGGACCCCCTCGGGCGATTCTGACCCTCAGGCGGATGACAATGCGAGAAAGACCTTTTCATGTGATGATGATGATGATTGGGTAACTGCGCTGGTAGACGCTTCCAGTGTCGCCAGTAACCTGGACTCAGAGGGGGCTGCAGGGACAGAAACAGCCGTCCCTCCACCCACCTCTGACCCCAGCATTGAAGGTAACTCTCCACAGCTGACTTCATACGTCACTGGTCAGCTGGAGGAGACCGGTGGCGCTGCATTCGTGCAGGCCTTAAAGGGTGACCCTAGTCTGGAGGCACTTAGGGCCCGAGCTGGCCAGCCTCCAGGTGAGGGCACTCCATATAAAATCTATTGGGAGAACAACCAACTGTACTGTGAAGCTGTACAGCTTACAAAAGGTGGCGCAGGTGAGAACACGAGACAGCTGGTAGTCCCTAGGGAATTTCGGGCACAGGTGCTCAAAACAGCCCACGACATTCCACTTGCAGGACATTTGGGTATCAGAAAGACCCACAAACGTGTTCAGAACCATTTTTACTGGCCCACGATGGGAACGGACATAACTAAGTACTGCCGATCGTGTACCACTTGCCAGAGGGTTAAGAAGGCTGGAGGACCCCGCAAAGCTCCTTTGCAGCCACTGCCCGTGATCACAGAGCCCTTCCGGCGAGTGGCAGTGGATATAATTGGTCCCCTTCCCATTCCTAGCAGTTCTGGCAAGCGCTACATCTTAACGGTCGTGGACTATGCCACCCGTTATCCAGAGGCGGTAGCACTGTCTTCCCTTAGGTCGGCCACGGTGGCAGACGCACGCCTTGATCGGGATTTTCTCGCGTGTAGGTTTCCCCGCCGAGATGATCTCTGATCAGGGCTCTTGCTTCATGTCGGAGCTAATGGAAGCCCTCTGTGAGAGGATGCAAATCAAGCACACCACTTCCAGTGCGTATCACCCGCAAACCAACGGCCTTTGCGAACGTTTCAACGGAACGTTAAAGCAAATGCTGGCCACGTTCGTGGAATCGCAGGGGAAGGACTGGGAGCGGCACCTGCCTCATTTGCTGTTCGCTTACAGAGAAGTGCCACAGGAGTCCACTGGGTTCTCACCCTTTGAACTCCTATATGGACGAGATGTCAGAGGGCCCTTAAAACTGATTCGGGAGACCTGGGAGGGAAAAGGTGACCCCTCAGAAGTCTCCGTGGTTGAATATGTCCTAAAATTTCGGGACAAAATGGAGTCCCTCATGACCATAGTGACGGAAAACCTCGCAAAGGCACAGGCCAAACAGAAGGCTTGGTATGATCAGCATGCCAGAGAGCGGTCATACCAAGCAGGTCAGAAGGTATACGCCCTACTCCCTGTCAGGCAGAACAAATTGCAGGCTGCCTGGGACGGGCCATACACCATTCTGAAACAGGTGAACCCAGTCACTTACCTAGTGAGTCTCGGGGGTAAGCGACAGAAACTGTTCCACGTGAACATGTTAAAAGCACACGAGGAAAGAGAGCAGTATGTATTAGCAGTGTGTAGCCAGCTAGAACCCGAAGAGCCAGATCCACTGATAGACTTGCTAGCAGAGCTACGAGACGTGGCAGATGATTGGAACATCAACCCCCACCTCTCGTACCCACAGAAGCTTCAGCTCACCACTCTCCTGAGTGCGCACAGCGCCACATTCTCAGGCATCCCTGGCCAAACCAACCTAGCAGCTCACCGAGTTGACACAGGGACCCACAAGCCCTTACGGCAGGGCCCCTATCGCACCTCACCCGAAGTGCAGGCTGAGATCAAACGAGAGATTGATGAGATGCTACAGTTAATGGTCATCCAGAAATCCTCTAGTCCATGGGCCGCCCCGGTTGTTTTAGTCCCCAAAAAGGACAAGACAACCCGGTTCTGTGTCGACTATCGGAGATTGAATGACATCACCATAACCGATGCGTATCCCATGCCTCGAATTGATGAATTGCTGGATCAGCTGGCGTCCGCCAGCTATCTAACAATCATGGACTTGAGCCGTGGATACTGGCAGATTCCGCTTGCGCCAGAGGCGAGAGCGAAATCCGCATTCATCACCCCTTTTGGCCTCTATGAGTTTACTCGTATGCCCTTTGGGATGAAGAATGCGCCCGCCACCTTTCAGCGGGCAATGAATGAACTGTTGGAAGGAATGCAAGGGTATGCCCTAGCATATCTGGACGATATAGCCATATATAGTCCAACCTGGGAAGATCACCTTGACCATCTGTCACAGGTATTGGGAAGACTGTCCGCTGCCAATCTGACCGTTAAGCCCAACAAATGTCAGATTGCCATGACAGAGGTTCAGTACTTAGGACACAGAGTAGGCAGCCAGACCCTGAAACCTCAGATAGGGAAGGTCGATGCCATTGTAGCATGGCCACGGCCTAACACCAAAAAACAAATACAGGCATTTCTGGGAACGGCAGGGTACTATAGGAAGTTTGTTCCATCCTATAGTACTCTGGCTAAACCGCTGACCGATGCAACGGGCAAAAAACAACCCAACACGGTCACATGGAACTCGGAACTAGAACAGGCATTTCGGGCCCTGAAGGAAGCGCTAGCTAGCGCTCCTGTCCTTCAAGCTCCCGACTTCTCCCGTCAGTTCCTAGTACAAACTGACGCCTCAGACCACGGTCTGGGAGCCGTCCTTAGTCAGGTGGACGCAACCGGGAATGAGCACCCTGTCCTCTACCTAAGCCGAAAACTACTTCCGCGGGAAACCGCATACTGCACCACTGAGAAAGAGTGCCTAGCGATCGTATGGGCCCTACAGAAACTACAATCGTACCTATACGGACGATCCTTCATGGTCATCACAGATCACAACCCTCTCAGCTGGCTGAAACGTACTTCTGGTACCAACGGAAAACTTCTCCGCTGGAGCTTAGCGCTCCAACAGTACGATTTCACGATTCAGCACAAACCGGGAAGTCGCCATCAGAATGCTGACGGACTTTCCCGCTATAACGAGCTCAAATAGGGAGTTGGGATTGCTTCAGTCCCAGTCTTGCTGACCACTCCTTCCCCAATCTTCCAAAGGGGGGAGGTGTGACGCTTTGCGATCCACAACGATACTAGGAAATCACAAATGCGCCATATTTCTCAATCACAAAGACAAAAGAGCCTTCACTAAGAATCTTCTCTTTCACTAAAGGAGTAACTCACAGATCAGAGGTACAATTAGCACCTTCTTGCCAAAGAATCTTCCTGCCCCATGCCAGGTTGAGTAGCCATCAATCTGGTATTCTCTTGACAGAACCTCATAAAAAACTTCCTTTCTGCAGCCATAGTGTCTCCAATACCAGCAGGGGTCTCACACCTTTAGCCTGGGCAGCGAGCTTCAGAAGAAAAGGACAGATCCTTATCACACAGCTGGTTGGTACAGGAAGGAAGATAACCTGAAAGTCCTCTTCAATCCATAAGCTTCATATTTTTCCCATATTTTCCTAATATTTCATGGGTTATGGAAATGTGAAAGGAACCATCTTTTCAGAGAGATGGTTTTGGTTCTCCTAACCCACCTTCTAGGAAACCCGCGGACAAATCAGAGATTCCCGCTCTGAGATATAAAGGTTCTCAGGCACCCTGTGTTATCTTTTAGTCGTATTTGTTATCAGATGATGCGTAAAATTGTACTGATTATCAATATCAACTATATTTCTTGATTGGACGTACGGGATATGGAGAAATGGGCAAAGCAAAGATGCTGCCAGGTTTTCTCCCTATGGGGCAAAGGACTGCCCCCTATGTCACTGGGCCACTCTGTGGTCTCCTCATGCTGCTGCTACCTCAACACTATGTGATTGGGCCACTCTGTGGACTTCTCAAGCTGTTCTCTGACCCTCCCCACTCCATGACTGGGCCACTATTTTGCCTTTTTGGTCTGGTTGACATCATCATTTATTTCACCCTTCTCCATAGACATCTATGTGGAATTAGCTGACAACAGTGTAAAAGGAGTGTGCTCCTTCACACTACAGTAGGAACTTGGGCCCCCGCATGGTTCTTTATACCTGGCGCTAACATCGACCTGTAAGGGCTCATTCAAACGGCCGTATGCTATCTTCAAAAATGCAGATACGTTTTTTTTGCGGATTAGATGCTGACCCATTCACTTCTATAGGGACCTTTTCTATTCCATGGTTCTGCAAAACAAATAAAACATGTCCTATACTTGTCCGTGAAAATCAGGACATGGCCCCATTAAAGTCTATGGGTCCGCAAAAATACTGAATGTTATCCGTTTTTTTGCAAAAAAAGGATAGCATTCAGTATTTTTGCAGACAGCATACGGCCGTCTGAATGAGCCCTAAGGCTGAGTTCACACTTGAGTTATTTAGTCAGTTTTGGCCCCGTGACTGCCCTAATAAGTGAAGTGTGCAGTGATTCTAAGAGCGACGCATGTTATGTGTGTGTGTCATACTGACTCACAGTATTGTTTCACTACCACAGCAGACTCCCTATGCCTGTTACTACAAGGCACAGTGTTCTACACCACTATACAGGCTCTCTGCAGCCAGGAAATAGATTTTTCTAATGTGAATTGGCGCGAATAAATTTGCGAATCAAATATTTTCGGAAAATTCAGCTAACCGGGCGAATTGAATTTTTGAGAAATTTACTCATCTCTATTTATTATGCTTTGTATCAGAAACCTCATTTTCAAAGTTTTCAATAGTCATCTTTACTTTAGCATAACAAGTTTCCATAGAGGTTTTATTTACCATGCTGTCCAAACTTCACGTGTCTGCTCAATATACGGTACATCCATAATGCAACTAAAGTCAGTATATTAAAGGAGAATGATTATTGTACTGAGATACCTGGTCCCAGGAGCAAGGCAAGTCCAATATACAGATACGATTGCAAACGCCAACTTCCGCTCGGACCTCCGGGGCATTTATGATGCAAGACTGCACTCACACAGCAGCTAATGTAAACTATTTCCAGCCACGAGTGTAGGTAAAATCTTACATCACGCGCTCAGCCCCATAGAAATGAATGTAGAGCTCACTCCCTATTAATTTCTATAGGAGCGCCGAAAATTGCTGAGCAGTGCACTCAACTAATTCCGTGAGCCCCATAGAAATTAATGGGGAGTGCACTCGGTGCTCCCATAAAAATTAATGGAGGGCGGCTGCGTGTGCACTGTGTGCCATCCTTCACTTTCCTGGCTCTGGGGCTGGAAGCCTTGGGAGCAAGCACGCACAGGCAAGGGGTGGTGTTGCATCCTTTCTGACAACCCCTTTAAGGTTTAAAAAAAAAAAATTGAAGCTTGGCAGGTAAGTATGGCCACAAAAGGGAAGTCACGGGTGGATGAAAAGCACTGAAGGAGAACTGTTCATATTCAGAAAGGAAGTTCATATGACAGGTGCCAAGCGGTGGTGGATGTGCAAGGATAGCTGCTAACTCTGGGAAATCCATTTACTACAGTACTGTGTGGGTGTGTAAGGGGTTACCCCAAGGTGTTTAAATATTGTATGATGAACTGTAAAACAGTTCTCCTCATATTTTATCACTGTTATTACATAATCAAGTACTAAACTGTAAACATGCAGATATGTCTTTTGTTTGAGCCTTCTCAGCCAATCACCTGCTGAAATATTAGTCCTTAGTTATTCATGGAGAAGATAGTAATTTTATATAGTTTAACATATTTTTGTATATAGTAATGTATGCCATGAGTATATAGTAGCATTCTAGTTACTGCATTAAAGTAAAGTAAAGTTTATTGAAGGGGTTGTCCAGCCTTTCTTAAAAGGGTTGGCCACTTTCTGGCTAAAGCTGATCAATGTGTGATTATACAACACTTACTAACATAGTCTTTGCCTGATCACTTGACCGTCCATCAGCAGCCATCTTATGGACAGGACCTCTGTGTGGACAGCACAAAAGACTTTGTAAACAAGGGAGCATACCAGGGGCGGGCGTGCTAGGTTAAAACATTCGGAGCCTGAGCCCATGATGTTTTGTCCCAGGCCGCAAATGTACTGCCTGCCAGCTAGATACAACTGTATTGCCATCCTGAGGGCGGCAATACAATTGAATCTAATGCACTGGAAGAGCTGAAGGACCTGTGATGACATCACAGGTCATGTGACCAGTAAAACAGGCAGTGGTTGAGAAGGACCCGCGATGATGTCAACATCATGTGACCAGTGCAGGAGAGGACGGCAGTGAAGAGGAGAAGTCCTGGGGGTAGAAGCTGTGGTGATCTCTGCTACATGAGGAGAGGTACGTGAAGGGAGAGGCAGAGCAATGCTGGTTGTTATGGTTATTTAATTTATTTAATTGGGACTGTATGTTAGGGCTGAAGCGAGGGATGTTATTTACATGGGACTGTATGTCAGAGCTAAAGGGAGGGATGTTATTTACATGGAACTGTATGTTGGAGGGGGCTGGGGGAGGGAGTGATGTTATTTACATGGGACTGTATGTTGATGGCTGCTGTGGGAGGAAGTGATATTATTTACATGGGACTGAATGTTGGAGGCAGCTGTGGGAGGGGATTATGTTATTTACTTGGGACTGTATGTTGAAGGCGGCTGTGGGAGGGAGTGATGTTATATACATGGGACTGTATGGGGCTGTAAATAGAGAGGGATGTTATTTACATGGGACTGTATATTGGAGGGGCTGAAGGGAGGGGAGTGATGTTATTTACATAGGACTGTATTTTGGAGGGGGTAGGAGAGATGGTGTGATGTTATTTACATGGGACTGTGTAGTGGAGGGAGGATTATAACTGCAGGGGGAATTATAAACAATGGGTAAACTTCAGGGTAAGCATTATAACAGTAGGAGGCAGTATAAATACTGGGGGCACTGTAGGGGTATTATAAATCCAAGGGACATTATAGGTGTCTTATTACTACTGGGGGCTCTATAGGAGTGACTTATAGATTCACCTTATTTTTACTAAGAGGACTATGGGGGGCTTTTTTCTACTGAGGGGTCCGTAGATAGCTTTATTACCTCTGGGGGAACAATAGGGGGCCTTATTTCTACTGGGGGCTCTGTGAGGGTATTATTAATACTGGAAGGCGCTTCTACTAATGGGGGCACTCTTAGGTTGGGAGATGATAGAAATGTGATGAAGCTAAGATGTCTGTGTGTCACACTCTGCAGAGACGAGGCATGGCTGAAAGAAATTGTGCGCACCAAATGGAGAAGATGATGACAGAGAAGATGTCTCAGAGGAGACATCACCTGGAAGACACTGGATGTGACAGGTATGTGCTGCTGTATACCAAGTACAGCAAAATGCTGTGTGTGGGGGGAGGGGGGGCAACTTAGTAAACTGGGTCATATTCATTGGGGCTTAGGCCCCAGATCTTTTGAGAGCCTAGCAACGGCCCTGGAGCATACCTTATGAAATATAGAAAATGGAGCATAATTTCAACAAAGGCTATATTAGTAAGTTCCATATAATCATCTCACAAACACATTGGTCAACAGTAATCAGAAGGTGGCCAACACCTTTAAGTGATGGTCTATCCTCAGGATAGGTCATCAGAAGCTGATCGGCAGGAGTTCTGCACCGCGCACCCCTGCGGGGCAGCTATTTGTTGTAGTTTCATAGCCAGAGCAACACAGCATTGTCAACATTGTAGTGGAGGGAGCTTGCTTCTACAGCGCCACTCCCATTGACTTCAATGTAAGCAGTGCCGAAGTAGCAAGCTCCTTCCTCTACAATGTTGACAGTGCTCTGTAGCTCCGGTGCTGACTTCTGTCAGCAGAGTTAAACTAAACAGGTAATTGGCAGGGGTGTGGGGGAGCCGGACCCCTGCCGATCAGCTACTGATGACCTATACTGAGGATAGACCATCACTTAAAAAAGGCTTGGCTACCCCTTTAATTATTAGTACAGATCATTTGTATGCTTTTGTTCCCCCACAGGGTTTACAGTTCATATCCCAAGTTTTGTGATATAACTTGTCTTAATTTTTTAGAGCATTTTCCACAGTGAAAATCTGTGATTGATACAAGTACACAACATCCGAACCCACCTTTACAGTTTGAGAATTCTGTTTAAAGGTTTTTTTCTTTTTTTTTTTTAAAGGAATGTTCATGAATAACATGAGCAACGGCATAAATCACTTGGGGTTTCCCATGCATTCTATTCAAAAAGTTTGCATATTGCTTCTAATATCTCTCAAAAATCTCTATGAGAATGTTGCAAAACTGGAGATATGTGAGCATGACTGTCTGCATATTAGGATAAAGAGATTTCCCAGGGGCTGAGATCAAGGAGGCCTGGAGGTACTCAGTCTGAATGTCTCAGTCTGTCTGCCAAAGTGTGGTAAACTGCCTTCACATGTGCAGCTATCAACTGTAGGGAATGAGCCTCCTCCCATGCTAGGGTCAGTATCCAAAATTAATCAGCACTACCATTAGGTCCAAATTAGACAGTTCCTGAAGTAGCGGTGCCAGAAGTGTTAATCGATGATTTGGGAGAAATGCTGCAATGCAATTCCTAATTTATTCACCAAGAATGCGACATTTCGACTACAATGGTCACTCTGCTTGAAAAAGTCGTAGTTGAAATGTCACATTCTTGGTGAAAAAAATTGGTATTACATTAAAGACATTGAATGCTGTGGTATTTTTCTCAAATGCATGCTAGGGTCAGTGCCACTTCTATGAGAAGAGATTTGGATTTTGTTCCACCTTGACGGTTCAGATAAGACATTTGCAGTACCTTAAAACAGGGTACTTGCAAACTGTCCTTGTTATCTAGTTATTTAATACTAATTCATGTTATTTTACGTCATTTAATGTCCCAGCATATCTCTGTATGGATCAATTAGGGTTAACTATCCTGCAGGAAGTTAGGTTTGGATCTAGGTCTGCCCCTAGCTCAGTCTAGAGTTAGCTGAGGAAGTGAGAGAAAGCTACATGTGCTCACTACCCAGAACACCAGGCCTGATTTCCAGAGAATGCTCATCTCTGAGCAAAAAAAGCCATTCTACTCTAAGGGTACAGCCACATGGTTCGTTTTTTATGATGCAGTTTTGGAAGCCACAACCGTGAATTAATTCAAGCTGAGGAAGTGAGAGAAAGCTACATGTGCTCACTACCCAGAACACCAGGCCTGATTTCCAGAGAATGCTCATCTCTGAGCAAAAAAAGCCATTCTACTCTAAGGGTACAGCCACATGGTTCGTTTTTTATGATGCCGTTTTGGAAGCCACAACCGTGAATTAATTCAACAAAGAAGAGACGTTGTATTTGGCTTCCAAAGCTGAATCCAGAAACCTGAGTGTGTGGCTGTACCCTAAAAGTAGGGTAAGGTACAGAATCTGCATGGCCAAGAATTGGAGTAAGTCAGTAATTTGCTGATAAAAACCTTATTGCAATGAGAGGGACATTGTTAATACACCCTTCACACTTGGGCATGGCCTGGCCAGTTGTATTTTAATTCTGTACTCCTGATTTGGGAATTATAGCCACCATTGTAAGAGTAAAATTGCCAGCCTTAGATTCTGCATTGAAATACTTTGGGAAAATAGAGGGAAGGACTACAATCCCTATTCTGGCCTATATCCATACATTGCTATCTAGAAAGATTTGCACTGAGAACTGTGGGACTGTCTTGATTCCGTTGAATGTACTACACCTCATATTCTGCAATTAAGTAAAGAGACGGTTATTTTCCTACAACTGGCCTGGGTGCTGACTCCATCATCATACGTGGGCCTCAGCACCTACATCTCCTGCCTTGCTCTTGCACCAAACCTACAACACCAAGGGCATCCCAACTACCATCATTTAGGAGCCCCAACATCAAGTTGGGCCCTCAGGGAAGAATGGGAGTGACCGCCTATCACTACCCTGGCCCTGAGGAGCATCAGTGTGAAGATTGCCAGTGTGGATAATTATTGCAGTAAGAGCCACTACCACTCCCCTCTTCTGCTCTGCTCCTCTGGGACTTGCAAGACATCATATTGTCTGAATAGATCTCTCGCCCCTGAACAGTCTGGTGTGTAAGAGAACTTTGAGAAATACTCACATCTCTAGGCAATTGGAAGAGAATAGCCTCTCTCCTGGTGCCCATGTCTTCCTCAGCATTCGACCTTGCATATTAGATTCCCAGCCAAAGCTTGATGCTTCAATCAAAATGTCAACCCATAATGGGAAGAACGTGATCACCCATGATTAAACCACCATCTCAGGGAGGAGCTAGTCTTTGTGGAGATCATGAGAACTTATTGCTTATCACACTTTTCCCAGTGTATTCCTTCTCTGACTGAGGTCATTAACCTCAGAACTCTCATAGTCAACAGAATAGACACCTGCCTCACTGCACATGGCACAGCTTCTCCACAGGAAGAAAAATCATCTTCTGATGAGTATCTAGCAGAAATCCCAGAAACTGCTGACATAGGATTTTTCTTTCATTGACAATACACTCCAATGACTGAATTTCTGAGAGGACTAAGAGCAGATGATCTGTGAGAAGTTCTGTTGAGCCAGCTTTTACTAGCCAATTGTTCAAGTATGGAATTATCTTTATTCCTCTGAATTTTTTAAATCATTAAATCCCAGTAGGTAGGGGTACATAGATGGGATCTCACTCTGTATTACAACAAATAAGAAAACTGAGTACTCAAAGGCTCAGATATATGGTGTGCTTTGATTTATTAGCAATCCAAATATAATACAAAAAAGTTACACTCATGTATAGATGTTTATGAAACTTATTGCTTTAGGAGATACTGCATAAACAGTGCAGGGTTTTGCAACAGCCACAATACTCTGGGTTGTTTATGTCTAAAGCAATTCATGTTTAATAAATATACCAAAGGGCAGTGCTGTGAATTATAGGTGAATTATAGGTGAGTCATTCTTCAGTTTTCCCATACTGAAGGAAGCAGGTGGACTATTTGATTCTCACTTTAGGATGATAACTGGCAGATGCAAAACCATGACTGATGATATAATGAACTGTCATTATTAAATATTTTCACGTGAAAGCATTTAATAAAGGCCTTACAGTTTGTTACCTCATTGGTCATGGTTTTGCACCACCCTCTTCTTTTCTTGTGCGCCTTCGCTCCATTGGTTGATTGGCTCCTGCCTTTGGAGACTCAGATAGCACTGACCTCCATATTTTCATTTCAAGCGTTCACTATAGTTGTGCCCAACCAACAGGTGAGCAGTATACATTTTCTCTTGAGGGAATTTGCACCTCTACTTTTTTACCCTATGAGCGCCTCTACTCTTTGGCCATTTTTTGCTTTTCACATATTGCTGTACAGAGAAACTTTCTGTACTTTGAGACATAGGAATATGCAAAGAAAGGGATTCAAATGAGCTCTTAACAAGCTCTGCCTCTAATGCCACCAGATGTAAGGCAGCTATCCTATAAGTCAATGTTCGACCCTTTAAATAGGTCTTGAGACATGACTTAGATAATAAATAAGCCAGCATGAAGAGGTTTATAGGCCATACATGCTCCTCTGCTCTGGAATTCTGGGAAGAAAGGGATGCAAATGAGCTCTTAACAAGGAATATGCAGCCATATTGAACATGGTCATCTGAACATATAGCCTTTATGAAGCAAGGAATCTTCTATAGGTGAAATAGATTACCTTATTGATCACTTTTATCCTCAGAAGGAGATGTATTGACTTCATCATGGACTCCAATGAAAAAAAGTTCTTGAGAACCTAGGTGAAGAGTCAGATACAGGCTTTGATCATATATTCTGAGCATGAGAAGATACTTTAGATATCTCCTTTATGCTAGAGACTCTTTAAAGCCAGCAAAGGAATGTACAAAATCTTTCATCAACAGTAACATACAGTATATGTGTTTGACATAGGCTGAACCTCTATGTAAAATGTATTAATCTGCAGTCATGGCAGAAAAAAAATATTTACACTAGTGTTGATCGAGCACCAAAGTGCTCGGGTGCTCGAGTAGAACACTTTGGGATGCTCGGGTGCTCTACAGAAGTCAATGGGAGAACCCGAGCATTAAACCAGGCACCCCCTGCTCTGAAGAGGGGAGGGTGTCTGGTTCATAGGAAAAGGTCAGAAATTGATGGAAACACCACTGAAATGGTTTGCAAACAGTATGGGGAGGATGTCTGGATGCATCTTGGACTCCCAGGTCGTTGCTGGGACCGATGATGTCAGAGTAGTACGCCACTTTACAGACTGACAATAATGCGCACAAAACCGAAGATAACATCGATTTTAGAGGAAAAATTGTTAGGAAACATTATTTCCTGTATATTTACTGATAAATAAAGTGCAAGTGCTGCCAAAACTTACAAGGAAGAGGCACTCCGATACAACCTGTATCTCACATAAAGGAGGGCCTCATTCACATCGTGGTACAATTGTTCAGGTATTGGGACTCCTACACTCATAAAGCCTATGCACTAAGTGAAAGGGCTGGCAAAATTTACAAGGAACCGGCACTCCAATACACCCTTTATTACACATAAAGTGGGGCATCACACACACCCTTGAAAAATTATGATTGATGGCCTGCTGGTGACCCCCTAAAACATTAGGGGTGAGGGTCTGCTGCTGAGCTGACCATCTAAAACATTATTGGCGAGAACCTGCTGGTGACCCTCTAAAACATTAGGGGTGAGGGTCTGCTGCTGAGCTGACCATCTAAAACATTAGGGGTGAGGGCCTGCTGCTGAGCTGACAATCTAAAACATTATGGGTGAGGGCCTGCTGGTGACCCTCTAAAACATTAGGGGCGAGGATCTGCTGCTAAGCTGACCCTCTAAAACATTAGGGGCAAAGGTCTGCTGCTGATATGACCATCTAAAACATTATGGGTGAGGGCCTGCTGGTGACCCTCTAAAACATTAGGGGTGAGGGTCTGCTGCTGAGCTGACCCTCTAAAACATTAGTAGCGAAGGCAGCCTAAAAAGCATGTTGATATGATGGAGGAGGAGGAGGAGAAGAAAAGGAAGATTGAACCATATACCCTTTTTTGTGGTGGAAGGGGTGCATGGGAATACAGTGTATTCAATACACCATAAAAGCCACATTTAAAGTGCCTTTATGTTCAGTCACTTTCCTCTGGTGGAGTAGAGAAGTCAGGGGCAATCCAGGCCTTGTTTATTTTGATAAGAGTCAACCTGTCAGCATTTTCGGTTGACAGTCGGATGCGCTTATCAGTTATTATGCCCCCAGCGGCACTAAATACCCATTCTGACAAAACGCTGGCGGCAGGGCAGGCCAGCACCTCCAAGGTGTAGAGTTTGTGCCACGTGTCCAGCTTGGACACCCAATAGTTGTAAGGCACAGAGGGATCACTGATGACTCTGACACTGTCTGCTACGTACTCCACCATCTTCCAAAACTTTTCTCTCCTTGTGACACTAGGCCGCGCATCAGGGCGAGGGTGCTGGAGTGGTATCATGAAACTGTCCCAGGCCTTGGAGAGTGTTGCCTTGCCTCTGTTGGAACTGCTGTGTGTTCCCCTCATCTCCCCTCCTCAGTTGCCAAAGGAACTATGTACTCTTCCGCCAGCTTTGTCAGCTGGAGCAATTTTTCCACATGGACCTTCTGGTATTGCACGATTTTGCTAGTCCTCTCCACCAGAGGAATGAGAGATGAGAATTTCTCTTTGTAGCGTGGGTTGAGAAGGGTGAACAACCAGTAATCAGTGTTGGCCAAAATGCGTATAACACGAGGGTCAAAGGAAAGGCAGCATAACATAAAGTCAGCCATGTGTGCCAGAGTCCCAACAGACAAGACTTTGCTGTCCTCATCAGGAGGATGACTCTCAATCTCCTCATCCTCTACCTCCTCTTCAGCCCATCCACACTGAACAGATGGAATAAACCTGCTATGGGTACTACCCTCTGTAGCGGAGGCAACCATCTCCTGCTCCTCCTCCTCATCATCTACCAATTCGTGCTGAGAAGACGAACTGAGGGTGGTCTGGCTATCCCCCATTTCCATCTGTTCCACATGCAAAGCGTCCGCCTTCATTGTGAAAGGCGTCCGCCTTCATTGTGAGTAGCAAGCGTTTCAGTAGACACAGAAGTGGGATGATTACGCTGATAATAGCGGCATCACTGCTCACCATCTGTGTTGATTCCTCAAAGTTGCGTAAGAGGTCAGACATCCATGCTCACTCATCGCTTGTGAAGAGCGGAAGCTGACTAGAAAAGTGACGACCATGTTGCAGCTGTTATTCCACTACTGCCCTCTGCTGCTCACCAAGCCTGGCCAACATGTGGAACGTGGAGTTCCAGCGTGTGCTCACGCTGCACAACAGTTGGTGAGCTGGCAATTGCAAGCGCTTCTGCAGCGTTGCCACACTGGCAGAAGCTGTAGATGACTTTCTGAAATGGGCACACATGTGGCGCACCTTCACCAGTAGCTCAGGAAAATTGGGAAAGGTTTTGAGAAACCGCTGAACCACTAAGTTGAACACGTGGGCTAGGCAGGCTATGTGTGTGAGCTTGCCGAGCTCCAAAGCGATTGCCACAAGGGGGTGCTTCGGGGAACAGTTGCGGGCCTGTTTGGTGTAGCCCTTCTTCAACCTTTTGCCACCCCACTGCCTCTTCCAGCCTGTTGCGGTGCTGCGGATCCCTCCCCTCTGTACTCCTGTCCTCGCTCTACTTGCCACCTTCCCAGGTTGGGTCAGTGATTTAATCCTCCACCACCTCCTCTTCCACTTTTTCACTCTGGTCATCCTCCTGACTTGTTAACCTAACAAGAACCTCACTTATTGACAACTGTGTCTCATCCTCATCATCAACCTGTTGAGACACTAATTGCCGTTGACTTATTTGCAACAGTGTCTCATCATCATCATCCACCCCGTAAAACACTAATTGCCGTTCCTCATCGTCATCTTTTTTTGACTGTGGATGCCCAAGAGTCTGGGAATCTCCTCATGTCCCTCTTCAAGCGGACTTGGCGAGAGGCCCAAAGCAAAGAATGACGATGAAAAGAGCTCCTCGGAATATCCGAGTGTGGAATCACTTGTTTGCCAAGACTCTCCATGGTGGGAGGAAGGAGGATCATGGTGAGGATTCTGTTGACCAGACTCTTGGCTACTGAGACTGGACTTTGTAGAAGACAGGGTGGTGCTTAACCGACTGGAAGCATTATCTGCTGCAATCCAACCGACCACCTGGTCGCACTGGTGTGACTTCGAGAGTAGTGTTCTGAGCCGCCCTGCAAACTGGGACATAAAGCTAGGTATCGTGGATAAGTGTGTTTCTTGTGCTCTGGCAGCAGGCACAGTTTCACTGCGCCCAGGGGCACGGCCTCTGCGTGCACCATTAGCAGCACGTCCCCGTCCCTTACTGCTCGCCTTGAGCATATTAAATGGTATATATGCTTGCAAGTATGTCACATGTACAGTAGCGCAGGTTTTGCAAGTGTATGCGCAAATAAATTAGACTGAATGTCACAGATATTTAGGATAAGCAAACGTTATACAGGAGATGTAGCGCAGGTAATGTCGCTGTCACCAGCAGCAAAAAAATTAGGCAGAATGAATCAGATATTTAGGATACGCAAACGTTACACAGGAGATGTAGCGCAGGTAATGTCGCTGCCACCAGCAGTGAAAAAATGTGACTGAATGTCACTGATATTTAGGATGTGCAAACGTTATACAGGAGATCAGGCCCGTCGCTACCCAACAGGCAAAACAAGCAATTGCTTGGGGCCCCGAGCTGGGTATATTCTAACCCCCAGGCGTTCCCATGGAGACGGGGACGCTTGCCTGGGGGTTAGAATATACAGACAGGGCCACGCCGCTCACAGCAGTATATTTATAAACTAATCAGTAACTACTTTAACTTTAATCATTGCTCATTGCTGAGCTCTTTACTTGGAATATTTGGATATCTTACTTTGTCTTAGCTCCGGTAATAGCAGGCAGTGCGGGGGGCGGCGCTCACTCACTGACCGACGTCACACGCCTGCTCCTCCCACTAGGCGGCGCAGGCGCGTGACGTCAGTGAGTGAGCGCCGCCTGCACTGCCTGCTGTTACCGGAGCTAAGACAAAGTAAGATATCCAAATAATCCAAGTAAAGAGCTCAGCAATGAGCTATGATTAAAGTTAAAGTAGTTACTGATTAGTTTATAAATATACTGCTGTGAGCGTCGGGGAGGGGGATCTGTGGATGGCACTGTAGGGGGATCTGTGGATGGCAGTGCCATCCACAGATGCCCCTACAGTACCATCCACAGATCCCCCCTCCCCTAAACAGTGGATCTGAGGGGGGATCTGTGGAAGGCACTGTTTAGGGGGGAGATCTGTGGATGGCACTGTTTAGGGGAGGGGGGGATCTGTGGATGGCACTGTTTAGGGGAGGAGGGATCTGTGGATGGCACTGTTTAGGGGGGAGATCTGTGGATGGCACTGTTTAGGGGAGGGGGGATCTGTGGATGGGGGGGATCTGTGGATTGCACTGTTTAGGGGAGGGGGGATCTGTGGATGGCACTGTTTAGGGGGGGAGATCTGTGGATGGCACTGTTTAGGGGAGGGGGGATCTGTGGATGACACTGTTTAGAGGGGATCTGTGGATGGCACTGTTTAGGGGAGGGGGGATCTGTGGATGGCACTGTTTAGGGGGGATCTGTGGACAGCACTGTTTAGGGGGAGATCTGTGGATGGCACTGTTTAGGGGGGATCTGTGGATGGCACTGTTTAGGGGAGGGGGGATCTGTGGATGGCACTGTTTAGGGGAGGGGGGATCTGTGGATGGCACTGTTTAGGGGGATCTGTGGATGGCACTGTTTAGGGGAGGGGGATCTGTGGATGGCACTGTTTAGGGGAGGGGGGATCTGTGGATGGCACTGTTTAGGGGGGGAGATCTGTGGATGGCACTGTTTAGGGGAGGAGGGATCTGTGGATGGCACTGTTTAGGGGGGAGATCTGTGGATGGCACTGTTTAGGGGGGGGATCTGTGGATGGCACTGTTTAGGGGGGGATCTGTGGATGGCACTGTTTAGGGGAGGGGGGATCTGTGGATGGCACTGTTTAGGGGAGGGGGGATCTGTGGATGGCACTGTTTAGGGGGGAGATCTGTGGATGGCACTGTTTAGGGGAGGGGGGATCTGTGGATGGCACTGTTTAGGGGAGGAGGGATCTGTGGATGGCACTGTTTAGGGGGGAGATCTGTGGATGGCACTGTTTAGGGGAGGGGGGATCTGTGGATGGCACTGTTTAGGGGGGGATCTGTGGATGGCACTGTTTAGGGGAGGGGAGATCTGTGGATGGCACTGTTTAGGGGAGGGGGATCTGTGGATGGCACTGTTTAGGGGGAAGATCTGTGGATGGCACTGTTTAGGGGAGGGGGGATCTGTGGATGGCACTGTTTAGGGGGATCTGTGGATGGCACTGATTAGGGGAGGGGGGATCTGTGGATGGCACTGTTTAGGGGGGATCTGTGGATGGCACTGTTTAGGGGGGATCTGTGGACGGCACTGTTTAGGGGGAGATCTGTGGATGGCACTGTTTAGGGGGGATCTGTGGATGGCACTGTTTAGGGGGGATCTGTGGATGGCACTGTTTAGGGGAGATCTGTGGATGGCACTGTTTAGGGGGGATCTGTGGATGGCACTGTTTAGGGGGGATCTGTGGATGGCTCTGTTTAGGGGTGATCTGTGGATGGCACTGTTTAGGGGAGGGGGATCTGTGGATGGCACTGTTCAAATTTCATGCACATTAAATGCAACAGCAGTATTTGCACTGTAAACCTCCTTTTTTATTTATATAAAGTGTGGGTGAACTTAAACTGTATGGCTATACTGTGGTTCCTGTAGGCTTTGCGTGCGTAAGGTGTGGAGGGGGGGGCCTCCATGTCTATTTTGCTTGGGGCCCCCAAATTCCTTCAAACGGCCCTGCAGGAGATGTAGCACAGGTAATGTTACTGCCACCAGTGGCGAAAAAATTTGACTGAATGTCACTGATATTTAGAATGGGCAAACATTATACAGGTGATGTAGCGCAGGTAATGTCGCTGCCACCAGCAGCGAAAAAATTACACTGAATGTCACTGATATTTCGGATGCGCTAAAGTTATACTGGAGATGTAGCGCAGGTAATGTCGCTGTCACCAACGGCCAAACAATTGCACTGAATTTAACAGCACAAATGTAACGCACCAGATGTAGCAGAGGTTGTGTCACTGTCAGCAGCGGCCAAACAATTGCACGCAATTTAGCTCAGGTTGCGCTAATAATATATATGGCAACCAGATAAAACAGCAGTCCTTAAAAGGAATTTTGGGTCTCTAACACCTTTCACCAGTAAACCACCTGGCTAAAAAAAAAACTATTCTTGTCCCTACTAGTGATGAGCAGCAGGGGTCATATTCGAATTCGTGATATTTCATGAATATTTCATAGAATATTCGCAAATTCGAATATTCGATAGAAGTAGTGTTGATTGCGAATTTTCGTAATGCGAATTTTCATAATTCTTTTCATAAGTCTTTTTTTTTCATCTGTACAGTTGTTCCACTTTGGCATACCCCCCCCTCCGACAAGTGTCCCCGTCACCATGGGAATGCCTAGGGGTTAGAATATACCATCGGATCTGAGTTTTCACGATCTCTTTGATTCTCATTACAAAAATTCGCATTACAAAAATTTGCAATCAACACTACTCCTAAAGTCAAAGATATTGCAGCCTTCTCATTGGCCCACAAGCTAGAAGCAGGGAGGGATCATGTGTACTGATTAAAAAAATCTCTAAAATATTCGAAATTACGAACATATATCACTATATTCTAAATATTTGCGAATTCTCAAAGTGCCGATATTCGCAATAATAATTTGCAATTCGAATATTCGTGATCAACACTAGTCCTTACACTATCTGTCCCTTCTGCTGCAGCTCTCCCTGACTAAGACTGAGCCGAACCACATGTCATCGGGAGCTATATAGCACCCGTTGACGCGTTTCGGCCAGCCAATCACTCTAATGCCAGTAACCAACATGGCTACCGCATTACAGTGAGTGCCAGTACCTCCGCGCACGTTTATTGGCTGCCATGCGATCCTCGAGTAAAAAAGTGTTCGGCCGAGCATGCTCGCCCAACACTAATTTACACCCATTCTGGAAATTAAATACTCTGCAAGCCAGATTCCTGGACTTCCAAGATGATTTCCTTCCAGATCCTTTGGATAGAAGAAATATAAAAGAGACAGAGTGTAATAAGAAACACCACGTGAAAAATTACATTTAAAATGCAGGACGGCATCAATAAACACATCTACCTTATAATCAATAAGAAAGAGCCTAGACAGTTTAGCAAGCAGGACATGCAGTACTGCGTTGTGCAAATAAATAGCCTGCCAGCACTTCCTGAACTGAACAGAATGGTTTCCAAATCATTATTCATGCACTAAACGAGAACTGCATCATCTGCACCCCAGAGCAGAACAAAGAACAGCTGAGGCACCAAACCCCACACATGTCATCCACTAACATCAGCCCCAATCAGTGTTGGGCTGAAGTCCCTTGAGGAAATTATTCTGAGGGCCCACCCTCTGTTTATATCGGACTTTAAGGGCCCTGATTTATTAGGGTCCATTATTGTCAGAGCCTAGTCCCACTGGAGGATCTTCTGGCACTCCGGTGGCTCAGTCCGACACTGGCCCCAATTTACTAGTGATGTTGCTGCATGCTGGGTGAGACAGTTGTTGAGCCAAGTATTGTGAACATATCTCACCACTCAAACATCTTTGCCTCACTTTTCCAGCAGATCATAAGCATCTAAGGCTACTTTCACACCTGCGTTAGGTGCGGATCCGTCTGGTATCATTACAAACGGATCCGCACCTATAACACAAACGCTTGTATCCGTTCAGAACGGATCCGTTTGCATTACCATGATAATGCAAATGGATCCGTTTTGACTTACATTGAAAGTCAAAGGGAGGCGGATCCGTTTTCAATTGCACCATATTGTGTCAGTGAAAATGGATCCGTCCCTATTGACTTACATTGTAAGTCAGGACGGATCCGTTTGGCTCTGCATCGTCAGGCAGACATCAAAATGCTGCAATCAGCGTATTGGTGTCCGCCTCCAGAGCGGAATGGAGACTGAACGGAGGCAAACTAATGCATTCTGAACGGATCCTCATCCATTCAGAATTCATTGGGGCTGAACTGATCCGTTTTGGGCCACTTGCGAGAGCCCTGAACGGATCTCACAAGCGGACCCAGAAACGCCCGTGTGAAAGTAGCCTAACATGTATACTACAATGTGACACTACTTCTAATACTTTGCCTGCCATTCCGAAATACTGTGCCCCAGATATATTCTGTGCCCAAGAGATATATACTGTAATCCAGAGAGTTATTGTTTCACCAGTAATGGTTTGCATAGATAAAGTGCAGCCCTGCAAAATATTATATATTGTGCCAAAAAATATGTGTATACTGTCCCCCAGATATTTACACTGTGCACCAGAGAGTTATGTGTCACCAATATTGTGAAAAAGAAATATACATATATATATATATATATATATATATATATATATATACACACACACACAGTACAGACCAAAAGTTTGGACACACCTTCTGATTCAAAGAGTTTTCTTTATTTTCATGACTATGAAAATTGTAGATTCACACTGAAGGCATCAAAACTATGAATTAACACATGTGGAATTATATACATAACAAAAAAGTGTGAAACAACTGAAAATATGTCATATTCTAGGTTCTTCAAAGTAGCCACCTTTTGCTTTGATTACTGCTTTGCACACTCTTGGCATTCTCTTGATGAGCTTCAAGAGGTAGTCACCTGAAATGGTTTTCACTTCACAGGTGTGCCCTGTCAGGTTTAATAAGTGGGATTTCTTGCCTTATAAATGGGGTTGGGACCATCAGTTGCGTTGTGGAGAAGTCAGGTGGATACACAGCTGATAGTCCTACTGAATAGACAGTTAGTTTGTAATATGGCAAGAAAAAATCAGCTAAGTAAAGAAAAATGAATGGCCATCATTACTTTAAGAAATGAAGGTCAGTCAGTCCGAAAAATTGGGAAAACTTTGAAAGTGTCCCCAAGTCACAAAAACCATCAAGAGCTACAAAGAAACTGGCTCACATGCGGACCGCCCCAGGAAAGGAAGACCAAGAGTCACCTCTGCTGCGGAGGATAAGTTCATCCGATTCACCAGCCTCAGAAATCACAGGTTAACAGCAGCTCAGATTAGAGACCAGGTCAATGCCACACAGAGTTCTAGCAGCAGACACATCTCTAGAACAACTGTTAAGAGGAGACTGTGTGAATCAGGCCTTCATGGTAGAATATCTGCTAGGAAACCACTGCTAAGGACAGGCAACAAGCAGAAGAGACTTGTTTGGGCTAAAGAACACAAGGAATGGACATTAGACCAGTGGAAATCTGTGAAGAACCTAGAATATGACATATTTTCAGTTTCACACTTTTTTGTTATGTATATAATTCCACATGTGTTAATTCATAGTTTTGATGCCTTCAGTGTGAATCTACAATTTTCATAGTCATGAAAATAAAGAAAACTCTTTGAATGAGAAGGTGTGTCCAAACTTTTGGTCTGTACTGTATATATATATACAGACGTGGACAAAATTGTTGGTACCCTTTGGTCAATGAAAGAAAAAGTCACAATGGTCACAGAAATAACTTTAATCTGACAAAAGTAATAATAAATTAAAATTCTATAAATGTTAACCAATGAAAGTCAGACATTGTTTTTCAACCATGCTTCAACAGAATTATGTAAAAAAATAAACTCATGAAACAGGCATGGACAAAAATGATGGTACCCCTAGAAAACACAGAACATAATGTGACCAAAGGGACATGTTAATTCAAGGTGTGTCCACTAATTAGCATCACAGGTGTCTACAACCTTGTAATCAGCCATTGGGCCTATATATATGGCTCCAGGTAATCACTGTGTTGTTTGGTGATATGGTGTGTACCACACTCGACATGGACCAGAGGAAGCAAAGGAAAGAGCTGTCTCAAGAGATCAGAAAGAAAATTATAGACAAGCATGTTAAAGGTAAAGGCTATAAGACCATCTCCAAGCAACTAGATGTTCCTGTGAGTACAGTTGCACATATTATTCATAAGTTTAAGATCCATGGGACTGTAGCCAACCTCCCTGGACGTGGCCGCAGGAGGAAAATTGATGACAAATCTAAGAGACGGATAATCCGAATGGTAACAAAAGAGCCTAGAAAGACTTCTAAAGAGATTCAAGGTGAACTTCATGCTCAAGGAACATCAGTGTCAGATCGCACCATCCGTCGTTGTTTGAGCCAAAGTGGACTACATGGGAGACGACCAAGGAGGACACCATTGTTGAAAACGAATCATAAAAAAGCAAGACTGGAATATGCCAAACTACATGTTGACAAGCCACAAAGCTTCTGGGAGAATGTCCTGTGGACAGATGAGACAAAAATCGAAGTTTTTGCCAAGGCACATCAGCTGTATGTTCACAGACGAAAAAATGAAGCATATCAAGAAAAGAACACTGTCCCTACTGTGAAACATGGAGGAGGCTCTGTTATGTTCTGGGGCTGCTTTGCTGCGTCTGGCACAGGGTGTCTTGAATCTGTGCAGGGTACAATGAAATCTCAAGACTATCAAGGAATTCTAGAGAGAAATGTACTAGCCAGTGTCAGAAAGCTTGGTCTCAGTCGCAGGTCATGGGTCTTGCAACAGGACAATGACCCAAAACACACCGCTAAAAACACCCAAGAATGGCTAAGAGGAAAAAATTGGACTATTCTAAAGTGGCCTTCTATGAGCCCTGACCTCAATCCTATTGAGCATCTTTGGAAGGAGCTGAAACATGCAGTCTGGAAAAGGCACCCTTCAAACCGGACACAACTGGAGCAGTTTGCTCATGAGGAGTGGGCCAAAATACCTGCTGAGAGGTGCAGATGTCTCATTGACAGTTACAGGAAGCGTTTGATTGCAGTGATTGCCTCAAAAGGTTGCGCAACAAAATATTAAGTTAGGGGTACCATCATTTTTGTCCATGCCTGTTTCATGAGTTTATTTTTTTACATAATTCTGTTGAAGCATGGTTGAAAAACAATGTCTGACTTTCATTGGTTAACATTTATAGAATTTTAATTTATTATTACTTTTGTCAGATTAAAGTTATTTCTGTGACCATTGTGACTTTTTCTTTCATTGACCAAAGGGTACCAACAATTTTGTCCACGTCTGTATATATATATATATAATTTTTTTTATTTTATTTTTTAAGAGTTATAGTGTCACTATTATATGTACGGTGCCAGAAAAAAAGATCTGGTCCAAAATAGTTATCACCGCTCCTCATTTGCAGCCCTCTTCACTCCAGATCACCAATGCACAGGATGTTCATTGTGGTAATTCTTGGAAGTTTGGAAGTGAAGAGGGCCCTGGGAGTGAAAAGCAGTACTGTAACTAAAACAAAAATGTCCAAAAGCTAAACAGCAGGCAGGGAGCCACCTTGCTCCATAGATGGTCAGACAAAAAAGCCAAGATGACCATCATTGATTGACCTGATCAGATTTTACAAAGGGAATCCAGTTGGAAACAAACAACCATTAATTTTCAGGTGTCATTTCCTGATGGATTCACTTGAATCTGTACCTCTTATCTTTTATAAAAATGAAACATTTTTGTATTTGTTTAGATATTACTATGTTTAAATTTGTTATTATGTACTATTACAGGTGACCATACAAGTTGGACCTAAGTTGATATAAATAAACGATTTCAAGCTAAACAAATGTTTGTTGGGGAAATGTAACAACGAATGATTGTTTTAGCTGACAGATGACAGGCCATTATCATCTGTATGAAAAGTCGGCTGTGTTTAATATTTTCGTCCAATAGTTGGATTAACAGTCTTTCGTGTAAAGAAATATCTTTTGCAAATTAAAGACCTATTTTTGACAGAACATTCCCAGAAAGATATTTTGTCCATCAACCGGTGTCATTGAATAAATATGGCCAGTGTGAACAACTGTAGTGGGTAATATGGACGACACTATCTATGGCTGTGTCTGTGAAACAAATGTCCATCAGATGTTTGTTCAACTGCTGTTCAGCCATCAACCAATTTCTATCTAATGTGTATGGGCACCTTAAAGTCATGGCCATTAATCATATGTGACTGTATGTAGCTAACTTTTCTTAAAAAATTATTTTTTTTTGTCCTTAAAGGGGTTCTCCGGGAATTAAGAAAACTAAAATACAAACCGGATTCCAAAGTTGGGACACTATACAAATCGTGAATAAAAACTGAATGCAATGATGTGGAGGTGCCAACTTCTAATATTTTATTCAGAATAGAACATAAATCACGTAACAAAAGTTTAAACTGAGAAAATGTACCATTTTAAGGGAAAAATATGTTGAATCAGAATTTCATGGTGTCAACAAATCCCCAAAAAGTTGGGACAAGGCCATTTTCACCACTGTGTGGCATCTCCCCTTCTTCTTACAACACTCAACAGACGTCTGGGGACCGAGGAGACCAGTTTCTCAAGTTTAGAAATAGGAATGCTCTCCCATTGTTGTCTAATACAGGCCTCTTACTGTTCCATCGTCTTGGGCCTTCTTTGTTGCACCTTCCTCTTTATGATGTGCCAAATGTTCTCTATAGGTGAAAGATCTGGACTGCAGACTGGCCATTTCAGTACCCGGATCCTTCTCCTACGCAGCCATGATGTTGTGATTGATGCAGAATGTGGTCTGGCATTATCTTGTTGAAAAATGCAGGGTCTTCCCTGAAAGAGATGATGTCTGGATGGGAGCATATGTTGTTCTAGAACCTAAATATATTTTTCTGCATTGATGGTGCCTTTCCAGACATGCAAGCTGCCCATGCCACACGCACTCATGCAACCCCATACCATCAGAGATGCAGGCTTCTGAACTGAGCGTTGATAACAACTTGGGTTGTCCTTGTCCTCTTTGGTCCGGATGACATGGCCCCAGATTTCCAAAAATAACTTCGAATCGTGACTCGTCTGACCAGAGAACAGTCTTCCATTTTGCCACACTCCATTTTAAATGATCCCTGGCCCAGTGAAAACGCCTGAGCTTGTGGATCTTGCTTAGAAATGGCTTCTTCTTTGCACTGTAGAGTTTCAGCTGGCAATAGCGGATGGCACGGTGGATTGTGTTCACTGACAATGGTTTCTGGAAGTATTCCTGAGCCCATTCTGTGATTTCCTTTACGCTGGGTTCACACCTGAGCGTTTGCGATGGAGCACTCTGTATGCGCGATTGTACGAGCGTTTGCAATCGCGCATACAGAGACAAGCAAATGCCCATTGTCGCGCGTTCCCGCTGAAGTCTATGTACGGGAACGCGCGACTAGACGCCCCAAAGAAGTTCCTGTACTTCTTGGGGCGTCGGGTGTTTTACAGCGCGATCGGACGCGCTGTAAAACGCTCAGGTGAGAACCATTCCCATAGGGAATAATTGGTTCTTGCCTGTTGAGCGTTTTACAGCGCGTAGGAATGCGCTGTAAAATGCTCAGGTGTGAACCCAGCCTTACAGTAGCATTCCTGTTTGTGGTGCTGTGTCGTTTAAGGGCCCGGAGATCACGGGCATCCAGTATGGTTTTACAGCCTTGACCCATACGCACAGAGATTGTTCCAGATTCTCTGAATCTTCGGATGATGTTATGCACAGTTGATGATGATAGATGCAAAGTCTTTGCAATTGTTCGCTGGATAACACCTTTCTGATATTGCTCCACTATCTTTCTGCGCAACATTGTGGGAATTGGTGATCCTCTAACCATCTTGGCTTCTGAGAGACACTGCCACTCTGAGAAGCTCTTTTTATACCCAATCATGTTGCCAATTGACCTAATTAGTGTTAATTGGTCTTCCAGCTCTTCGTTATGTTCAAATTTACTTTTTCCAGCCTCTTATTGCTACTTGTCCCAACTTTTTGGGGATTTGCTGACATCGTGAAAATTTGAATCAACGTAATTTTTCCTTTAAAATGATACATTTACTCAGATTAAACGTTTGATCTGTCATCTACGTTCTATTACAAATAAAATATTGACATTTGCCATCTCCACATTCATTGCATTCAGTTTTTATTCACAATTTGTTTAGTGTCCCAACTTTTTGGGAATCCGGTTTGTACTCAAATATGACTTTATTATAAATATATTCACAAACACATTTCATTAGACATAATGGCTCATTTTGTCTAGTGAACAATCATTAGGAGAAACAAAATGGCTGTCATCCTATTATTACACACAGAACCTGTCCTAATCACACAGGAGGACAAGTTACTTCAGGACACTGAGCTAAAGAGCTGCCTCATCCTCCTCTCTAACTTGTCAAGGATTATCATCCTGAATATAACTGATAACATCTTCAGCTGAATATCTGTAGGAACGGAGTTCATGAGGAGACATGAAGTACAGAGAGGAGGTGAGAATGTGTTTATGAGCAGCAGTACTTCATGTACTTCTCTGTACTTCATGTCTCCTCATGAACTCCATTCTTACAGAGACTCAGCCGAAGATTTATCAGCTGTATTATTCAGGATCATAATCCCTGACGAGCAGAGAAGAGGACAAGGCAGCCCATTCGCTCAGTGTTGTAAAGTAACTTACCGTATTTTTTACCCCATAAGACGCACTTTTCCCCCCAAAAGTGGGGGAAAAGTGCCCCTGCGTCTTATGGGGCGAATGCTGGCAATTTACATCGCAGTCTGCGATGCTTCAGCATCGCAGGCTGCGATGTATTAGTGAGGAAGGTCTGTAGTAGGCGGGGAGAGCGGCGGGGCCGTGCAGGCACTGTACTCTGGCCCGCCACTCAGTATGTACTGTATACGTAGTGTTAATCATCATATCTAAACTGCACTCCCCCTGCTCCCCATATGTACCGTACCTACCGGTACATGTCACGCTCGTGTAGGAAGCACTAGCAGCTTGCAGGCGGCCGTAACTCACCGAGGTCACGTGCCTGCTCCACCTACTTCATTTATAAAGTAGGCGGAGCAGGCACGTGACCTCCGTGAGTTATGGCCGATTGCAGCCCGGCCTGCCTGCTAGCTGCTAGTGCTTACTACAGGAGCGTGACATGTACCGGTAAGTACGGTACACATGGGGAGCAGGGGGAGCGCAGTTTAGATATGATGATTAACACTACGTATACAGTACATACTGAGCGGTAGGGCCAGAGTACAGTGCCTGCACGGCCCCGCCGCTCTCCCCGCCTACTACAGACCCTCCTTAGGGATCTGTGGATGGGATAATGATGGGGGGGTCTGTGGATGGCATTATTATGGGGGGATATGTGGATGGGACTGTTATGGGGGGGAATTTGTGGATGACACATATAGCAGCATAATCCACAGATCCACTACCCCATAACAGTGCTATCCACTGATCCCCCCCATCATAATGCCATCCACTGATCCCCCCCACCATCATAATGCCATCCACAGATACCTCCACCATCATAATGCCATCCACAGATCCCCCCACCATCATAATGCCATCCACAGCTCCCCCCATAACAGTGCCATCCACAAATCCCCCACTTCATAACAGTGCCTCATCCACAGATCCCCCATAATAGTGTCATGCACAGACCGCCATTAGTTCAAACCCACCAAAAGCACACCTTTTGGTTAAAAATATTTTTTTTCTTATTTTCCTCCTCAAAAACTTAGGTGCGTCTTATGGGCCGGTGCGTCTTTTAGAGCGAAAAATACGGTATCCTCCTGTGTGATTAGGACAGGTTTTGTGTACTAATAGGACGGCTGCCTTTTTATTTCTCCTGATGATTGCTCCATAGACATAGTGATAATGAAAGATATTTGAGAATATATTTATAATGAAGTAATATTTCAATATTTTCATTTTCTTGGTTCCCGGAGAACCCATTTAAGGAAAGTGGACAAATTAGGTGGTAATGGAATGATTGAATTTTCCACCAATATTATCAAACTAATAAGGTAAAGTGAAATTAGGAAGTAGAAACAATGTGGGAGAACATGAAGTACTGATTGTGTAAATTAGTTCAATCAAAGTGTTCTTTTAAGTGCAGTGATTTCATGTTTCTGCACACACTGAATGTTAGGAGGAAGTAGGTGAGATGTTTCGAAAGGTGTTTTCTAGTTCCTTCCATGCTAGAAATCTTTCTTCCACTGCTACACCCTTCTCTTTAGTAGTTTGTTAAGTAGGCGGTGCAGATGTCCTTCCTGGTGAGCAGCATCTGTTCATATGGCTTCCGTTGCAACTAAAAATACTGCAAACAAGTTTGCGCTAAGGTGTGAAATATAATTTAAAAAGAAAGTGCCCCCTGTATAAAATATATATATATATATATATATATATATATATATACACACAGTTGC
The DNA here is from genome assembly GCF_014858855.1 of Bufo gargarizans. Taxonomy (NCBI): domain Eukaryota; kingdom Metazoa; phylum Chordata; class Amphibia; order Anura; family Bufonidae; genus Bufo; species Bufo gargarizans. The sequence continues at coordinate 313,440,937 of NC_058084.1, forward strand.
AAGAAAAAGTATGTGAATCCTTTGGAATTACCCCTGACCGTTCTGCATGTGATCTGCAACTACAGGAAACGTTTGGTTGAAGTTATTGCTGCCAAAGGTGGTTCAACCAGTTATTAAATCCAATGGTTTACATACTTTTTCCACCTGCACTGTGAATGTTTACATGGTGTGTTCAATAAAAACATGGTAACATTTAATTCTTTGTGTGTTATTAGTTTAAACAGACTGTGATTGTCTATTGTTGTGACTTAGATGAAGATCAGATCACATTTTATGACCAATTTGTGCAGAAATCCATATCATTCCAAAGGGTTCACATACTTTTTCTTGCATACTTTTTCTTTTGTTCCCGAAAGTCTATGTACGGGAACGCGCGACAAAACGCCCCAAAGAAGCTCAAGAACTTTTTTGAGCGTAGGGCGTTTTTCAGCACGTTCAAACGCGCTGTAAAACGCTCAAGTGTGAACCAGGGCCATAGGGAAGCATTGGTTTTCATGTGTTGAGCGTTTTACAGCGCGTTTGAACGCGCTGTAAAACGCTCAGGTGTGAACCCAGCGTAAGACACACCTAGGTTTTAGAGGAGGAAAATAAGCTAAAAAATGTTTTTCATCAGACCTTATCTCAGACCACTAATCAGACCTCCAATGATAATAAGACCTCATCTCAGAGCCCTAATCAGACTTCCAATGATAATCAGACCTCAGAACAGATCTAATATACCTGCTACCTGGTCCTCTGGTGGTCCCTTTTGCTTGGATCGACCACCAGAGGACACAGGTAGCTCTGTAAAGTAGCACCAACCACCACTACACTACACTACACCCCCCCTGTCACTTATTAACCCCTTATGAACCCCTGATCACCCCATATAGACTCCCTGATCACCCCCCTGTCATTGATCACCCCACTGTCATTGATCGCTCCATTCAGATGTCCGTATGTGTTTTACGGATCCACGCATCCATGGATCGGATCCGCAAAACCCATACGGACGTCTGAATGGAGCCTTACCAGGGGGGTGATCAATGACAGGGGGGTGATCACCCCATATACACTCCCTAATCACCCCTTGTCATTGATCACCCCCTGTCATTGATCACCCCCCCTGTAAGACTCCATTCAGACGCCCGTATGTGTTTTACGGATCCACGCATCCATGGATCGGATCTGCAAAACACATACGGACGTCTGAATGGAGCCTTACAGGGGGTTGATCAATGACAGGGGGGTGATCACCCCATATACACTCCCTGATCATCCCCCTGTAAGGCTCCATTCAGACGCCCGTAGGTGTTTTACGGATCCACGCATCCATGGATCGGATCCGCAAAACACATATGGACATCTGAATGGAGCCTTACAGGGGGGTGATCAGGGAGTCTATATGGGATGATCACCCCCCTGTAAGGCTCCATTCAGACGTCCGTATGTGTTTTGCGGATCCACGCATCCATGGATCGGATCCTCAAAACACATACGGACGTCTGAATGGAGCCTTATAGGGGGGTGATCAATTTCAGGGTGGTGATCACCCCATATAGACTCCCTGATCACCCCCTGTCATTGATCACCCCCCTGTAAGGCTCCATTCAGACATTTTTTGGGCACAAGTTAGCGAAAATTGTTTTTTTTTATTTTAATTTTTTTTCTTACAAAGGCTCATATTCCACTAACTTGTGTCAAAAAATATACCCCTCATGGAATCCAAATGCGTAAAATTTTTTAGACATTTATATTTCAGACTTCTTCTCACGCATTTGGGCCCCTAAAATGCCAGGGCAGTATAAATACCCCACATGTGACCCCATTTCGGAAAGAAGACACCCCAAGGTATTCCGTGAGGGGCATATTGAGTCCATGAAAGATCAAAATTTTTGTCCCAAGTTAGCGGAAAGGGAGACTTTGTGAGAAAAAACTACTTGTGCCAAAAAAAAAAAATATTCTATGAACTCGCCATTCACCCCTCATTGAATACCTTGGGGTGTCTTCTTTCCAAAATGGGGTCACATGTGGGGTATTTATACTGCCCTGGCTTTTTAGGGGCCCTAAAGCGTGAGAAGAAGTCTAGGATCCAAATGTCTAAAAATGCCCCCCTAAAAGGAATTTGGGCCTCTTTACGCACCTAGGCTGCAAAAAAGTGTCACACATGTGGTATCGCCGTACTCAGGAGAAGTTGGGGAATGTGTTTTGGGGTGTCATTTTACATATATCCATGCTGGGTGAGATAAATATCTTGGTAAAATGCCAACTTTGTATAAAAAAAATGGGAAAAGATGTCTTTTACTGAGATATTTCTCTCACCCAGCATGGGTATATGTAAAATGACACCCCAAAACACATTCCCCAACTTCTCCTGAGTACGGCGATACCAGATGTGTGACACTTTTTTGCAGCCTAGGTGGGCAAAGGGGCCCACATCCCAAAGAGCACCTTTCGGATTTCACAGGGCATTTTTTACAGATTTTGATTTCAAACTACTTCTCACGCATTTGGGTCCCTAAAATGCCAGGGCAGTATAACTACACCACAAGTGACCCCATTTTGGAAAGAAGACACCCCAAGGTATTCCGTCAGGGGCATGGTGAGTTCCTAGAATTTTTTATTTTTTGTCACAAGTTAGCGGAAAATTATGATTTTTTTTTTCTTACAAAGTCTCATATTCCACTAACTTGTGACGAAAAATAAAAACTTCCATGAATTCACTATGCCCATTACGAAATACCTTGGGGTGTCTTCTTTCCAAAATGGGGTCACTTGTGGGGTAGTTATACTGCCCAGGCATTTTAGGGGCCCAAATGCGTGCAAAGTAGTTTGAAATCAAAATCTGTAAAAAATGGCCCACCTAATTTGCCCACCTAGGCTGCAAAAAAGTGTCACACATGTGGTATCGCCGTACTCAGGAGAAGTTGGGGAATATGTTTTGGGGTGTCATTTTACATATACCCATGCTGGGTGAGAGAAATATCTCGGCAAAAGACAACATTTCCCATTTCTTTATACAAAGTTGGCATTTGACCAAGATATTTTTCTCTCCCAGCATGGGTATATGTAAAATGACACCCCAAAACACATTCCCCAACTTCTCCTGAGTACGGTGAAACCCCATGTGTGACACTTTTTTGCAGCCTAGGTGGGCAAAGGGGCCCACATTCCAAAGAGCACCTTTCGGATTTCACCGGCCATTTTTTACAGATTTTGATTTCAAACTACTTTACATGCATTTGGGCCCCTAAAATGCCAGGGCAGTATAACTACCCCACAAGCGACCCCATTTTGGAAAGAAGACACCCCAAGGTATTTCATGATGGGCATAGTGAGTTCATGGAAGTTTTTTTTTTTGTCACAAGTTAGTGGAATATGAGACTTTGTAAGGAAAAAAATAATAAAAAAATTCATCATTTTCCGCTAACTTGTGACAAAAAATAGGGGGAAATGGTAGTGTGTCTTATAAAGCTTTCATTATTGAAGCGCTCATTAGTATGCAGGAGACAAAGTAATACTGAGATGCCTAGGGCCCACCAGTAAAATTCATTCTGGGGGCCCACTGTACAGCTACAAGTAAATATCTGCTCACACAGCAGCAAGATGTTACCAGATAATTGATTGCAGTGACATTAAGAAGGTGGGTCCTAGGGGAATGAAAATACAAGCTAGCCTGACTTTGCCTAAAAGTCATCTCAGCCACCTGATGCAACTATAATAATAAACTGGGTAGTACATGCTGTACCTGCGCTCCCTGGACTTTGTGTGGCTGACATGGCCCATTACAGGTAGGAACTAGTGTTAGGGACCACTCATAGAGGCGACCTCGACGTGGTGAGTGGCTTATTACGCTTTGGCCAAAATGTACACTAATGCCTCATTCAACATCCAGCATAGAGGCAGGGCAGAGTGCTGGTTGCAGAGTGCGGTTGCATTTGTGTTTTTGAGTTTATTAAATAATCTACCCAATTTTGTTATAAACATAGGCTGACTGAGATACTGTATGCTGCCTATCTATATGTAGTGCAGTCAATCTACTGTGTCATGTGCCCAAGGAAGGCCATGATCAGCAGCAGCCATGCCTCTAACCCTGCTTAATGTCTATCTATACAGGTCCCAATTCCACCCAGTCCCCTTTGGGCCCAACAAAACTGAATTTCCCCTTACAGTAGAAAGCCTCCTTTAGTGGCCCCTCACAGTAGTGACAGCCCCTGAATTGTTAATAAAGTAAAAAATAACACTCGTCCTGTTCCCCTGGTGAATAGAACACACATAACAGCACCACTGCACTCAACTGTCTCTGCATCCTAAAAATGCAGAAACAAGTAAGAGCAAGACATGCCACAGCCCTCCCAGGAAGGCAGGACAGCCACCGAACTCAGAGACTGTCCTGCCAGTTCTGGGGCGGTAAAAGTACAGATAATGTTGTTGATATAATTTGCAGTCCTATGTAACACCACAGGTAACACAGTAATAAATCTCTAAGTACAGATAATATAGCAAATGTCCCCTGCAGTCCGATGTAACAGCACAGATAACACAGTGATGGCTCTCTGATTACCGAAAATGTAGTAGTGTTACCTGCAGTCCTATGTAAAACCACAGATAACACTAGTACTGGTAATGTGGTAGTGTTACCTGCAGTCCTATGTAAAACCACAGTGTGGCGAAACCAACCTCGCCACTGGGTTTAGGAGGGGCCTGGCTACCAGCCTCTTGCCCCAGGATTATGGGCCCTCTCATCCGCCAGGCCTCCTTTGTTCACAAGGGACTTGTACTAACTTGAACCCCTGGTCTAATTCGTGCCATTTTGGGATGTTAAATGTCTATGTGTATTGTAAAGGGTGGGACATTGTATACGTTGAGTAGTGAGGTCTGTTCCATTGTCTCTGTGTGTATTGGCGATGCTCCTTTGTCCTGAGAGATAATTGAATTGTGTCTCAGTTGTCTCCAGGACAGAAGACTATTGTGTATTTTCCTGCCTGTGATGATTGCATCAACCCAGTGTGAGGTAATTGTATCACAGGCAGAGGGGAGGATTTTGTGTGGGGGTGTCTGAGTGTATTGTACGTGGTTATTGGCTGTTTTTACAAAACCCTGTGGGTGGTAACCTTGTTGGAAAATCTGTATAAATCAGTGCTTGTGTGTCCAAATAAAGAGTTCCTGTTTTTACCCTTTACCAAGTTGAGGCTGATGTTTGGGTAACTGTTCGACACTGGGGGATTGCCAAACGCTGAAGATTTGCTATACTCCCCTGGCATAACTGCTAGCTCTTGTAAGAGCTGTTCCTGCTCTCTGGATTTAGGAGAGGTTCACCCACTAAAACCACAGATATTTAAAAAAAATAATAATGTATACAGTATATATATATATATATATATATATATATATATAAAACACAGATAATGCAGCAGCACAGTCAGAGTTGGTGAACTGGGTGCAAATCCCCACAGAGGTGGGCCCCTCCTCCACGGTATACAAAGATGAAATAACGAGGCAGCACTTCCAGCTTTTGGTGTACGGGTGAAGACCCCAAACTTTAATCCAAGCGACGTTTCGGCCTGCTCAATGAGGCCTTTATCAAGCTACATAACAGTGCAAATAACTGGGTATATATACCCACAATCCAATACAAATGAATGACAATCAGTGATTACACCTGTTTTCAATCTAGTCACATGACCTAGGACTACATCGTCACATGGTGTTCGTGCATCATAAACATTATAATTTTACTCATACTAGAGCACATCAATGTGTTCATATTACTATCACAACAAGAACAATGTGCACAGCTATTCAAGTGCATATATAAAATATAGAGGATTTATGCCCCTTACATACAGTGAAAAGTTATACAGTGCTGAGTGTATAAAGGGTTAAAATCATCTGCTGCCCTTGCAGCTGTACCTTATTAAAAATCGAACGGAGCTCACCACATATAGACATTGCATATCGACATCCACATGCTGCCAGGGTTGGCGTCCCCCCGTCGGCGGTGCGCATGCGCCGGACCAGACGTCTCTGGCCACGCCCCCGATAGCGACGCGCACCCACGTCACGCTCCAATGGACCGCAGCGTCATCCACCGGAACGCACGTAGGAGTCGCAGCTGCGAGGGGAGGGAGGCCAGACCATGTGGTTCAGCGCACGTCACACCACAGGCGGGACCAAACTGTAACCATGGGGATGTAAACATGTTTGGACAAGTGGACGAGCCCAACGCGGCCAGAGCGAATACATGTGCACTAATCCAAAATGAAACGTATTTGGAAACAGCCAGGGGGGAGGAAAATCAAGCTTAGCCTATAGCCCAAGCGATTATATCGTCCCCCTTGGCCATCACCATCCACCTCATGAAGTGTGGCTATAATGGGACACACTCCTCCCATCAACCTACACGTACTAAGATATCGTGTATGACAAGTCACTGACCCTCAGGTGTGTGGTCAGTAAAACGCATACACCATAAATACATTTATACATTGTAAGACAACAATGGACATAATGTGCAACCATGTAACAATCCCAGGCCGTCTGACGTCGTCCCGCATGTCTCCATACATCTTTCATTGTCATATTCATATCCAAAATAATAGGGCGGCTCCATCCGATACATAGAAAAAGGTTCATCAAGCTAATCAAAACATCCTGAGAAAGAAAAAGAAGAAATACAGTGTCAATATATTATGGTAATAATTTCAAGAAAGCGTGCACTGTTATGTCTCTCCTACACCAGACCCAATGGTCGAGAACCCCCCACGTTGATAGGCACTACACATATCCCTTATCCATACAGTTCCCACCTACATTCAGCATTGAGGCCATCAGGCTTCAGTGAGTGTAGTCTGTGTATCCACATGATCTCACGTTGTTTCAACAATCTTTCCCTATTACCTCCCCTTTTGAGTGGGGGGATATGGTCTATCACCCTGAATTTAAGGTCCCTTTCTTTGTGCCCTGCCTCAACAAAGTGCTTCAGCACCGGGAGGTCTCTCCTCTTCTGACGGATCGAGTACCTGTGATAGTTCATTCTAGTCTTGACCTCACAAATAGTTTCCCCTACATACAGAAGATTGCAGGGGCAAGACAAAAGATATATCACAAATGAACTATCACAGGTCAGGAAATGTCTGATTTCAAATTGGGTCTTCAATACCGGATGCATGAATTTCTCCCCTTTTAGCATATAACTACAATTAACACAGCCTAAACACGGATAACATCCATTTTTCTTACGGCCTATATAGGTTTGAACGGGGGCCTTACCCCCAGCAACTTCTGCTCTCACCAACTTATCCTTCAGGCTGTCTGCTCTCCTATACGACATCAAGGGGGGCACGGCAAACTCCTTCACCTTTTTAAAGCTGTTATTTAATATCGGCCAATGCTTTTTAATGGCTCCCGCTATCTGATAACTACCCTCATTGTAGGTGGAGATGAAAGGTACCCTACTCTGCTTAATTACCTCACTAGTCTTCCTGGGTTCTAGTCCATCCAACTGTCTGTGCACCAAACTTCTCGGGTACCCTCTCTTGATGAACTTGTCTGCCATCTGCGACAACCTTGTATTACACAAAACCGGGTCTTTAACTATGCGTTGCACACGGAGAAACTGGCTCCGTGGCAAAGTCTTAACCATAGATCGCGGATAGCAGCTCTCAAACCTCAATAACTTGTTACAGTCAGTTGGCTTAGTGAATAAGTCAGTCACCAATGTTGTGCCCTGTTTCTTTACCATGGTATCCAAAAATTGGACCTGCTCGGTGGAGTGTACAAGCGTGAACTGAATCTCAGGATCCATTTTGTTCAAAAATGTGTGCCAATTCATCTTCAGTGCCTTCCCAGATGACAAAAACATCGTCTATGTATCTCCACCACCCCCGCACTAGGCTGAAGTGGTGGGACACATAGACGTGCTCAGCCTCCAGGACCGACATGAAAATGTTGGCATAAGTTGGCGCCATATTTGAACCCATTGCGGTTCCCCGCTGTTGTAGGTAATACCCGTCTTGAAACGCAAAATAATTATATCTTAAAACTACACCGAGCAGGTCCAATATGAACTCCCTACATTCATCAGTATACGGGGATTGAGCCAGACATCTTCTGACTGCCTCCACACCTCTATCATGATTGATAGAGGTGTAGAGACTCACCACATCGAAAGAATATATATATACATATACACACACTATATATACAGTACAGACCAAAAGTTTGGACACACCTTCTCATTCAAAGAGACTATGAAAATTGTAGATTCGCACTGAAGGCATCAAAACTATGAATTAACACATGTGGAATTATATACATAACAAAAAAGTGTGAAACAACTGAAAATATGTCATATTCTAGGTTCTTCAAAGTAGCCACCTTTTGCTTTGATTACTGCTTTGCACTCTTGGCATTCTCTTGATGAGCTTCAAGAAGTAGTCACCTGAAATGGTCTTCCAACAGTCTTGAAGGAGTTCCCAGAGATCCTTAGCACTTGGCCCTTTTGCCTTCACTCTGTGGTCCAGCTCCACCCAAACCATCTGGATTGGGTTCAGGTCCGGTGACTGTGGAGGCCAGGTCATCTGGCGCAGCACCCCATCACTCTCCTTCATGGTCAAATAGCCCTTACACAGCCTGGAGGTGTGTTTGGGGTCATTGTCCTGTTGAAAAATAAATGATGGTCCAACTAAATGCAAACCGGATGGAATAGCATGCCGGTGCAAGATGCTGTGGTAGCCATGCTGGTTCAGTATGCCTTCAATTTTGAATAAATCCCCAACAGTGTCACCAGCAAAGCACCCCCACACCATCACACCTCCTCCTCCATGCTTCATGGTGGGAACCAGGCATGTAGAGTCCATCCCTTCTCCTTTTCTGCTTCGCCCAAAGATCTCAAATTTGGACTCATCAGACCAAAGCACAGATTTCTACTGGTCTAATGTCCATTCCTTGTGTTCTTTAGCCCAAACAAGTCTCTTCTGCTTGTTGCCTGTCCTTAGCAGTGGTTTCCTAGCAGATATTCTACCATGAAGGCCTGATTCACACAGTCTCCTCTTAACAGTTGTTCTAGAGATGTGTCTGCTGCTAGAACTCTGTGTGGCATTGACCTGGTCTCTAATCTGAGCTGCTGTTAACCTGCGATTTCTGAGGCTGGTGACTCGGATGAACTTATCCTCCGCAGCAGAGGTGACTCTTGGTCTTCCTTTCCTGGGGCGGTCCGCATGTGAGACAGTTTCTTTGTAGCGCTTGACGGTTTTTGTGACTGCACTTGGGGACACTTTCAAAGTTTTCCCAATTTTTCGGACTGACTGATCTTCATTTTCTTAAAGTAATGACACTTGTTTTTCTTTACTTAGCCGCTTCTTTCTTGCCATAATACAAATTCTAACAGTCTATTCAGTAGGACTATCAGCTGTGTATCCACCTGACTTCTCCACAACACAACTGATGGTCCCAACCCCATTTATAAGGCAAGAAATCCCACTTATTAAACCTGACAGGGCACACCTGTAAAGTGAAAACCATTTCAGGTGACTACCTCTTAAAGCTCATCAAAAGAATGCCAAGAGTGTGCAAAGCAGTAATCAAAGCAAAAGGTGGCTACTTTGAAGAACCTAGAATATGACATATTTTCAGTTGTTTCACACTTTTTTGTTATGTATATAATTCCACATGTGTTAATTCATAGTTGTGATGCCTTTAGTGTGAATCTACAATTTTCAGTGTCATGAAAATAAAGAAAACTCTTTGAATGAGAAGGTGTGTCCAAACTTTTGGTCTGTACTGTATATACATATATATATATATATATATATATATATACAGAGAGAGAGAGAGAGAGAAATTCATGCATAGGCATAAACAATAGGTACCTATACACGTAAAGATACACATTTTATATATATATATATACAGTATATATATATATATATATATATATTTATATATATATATATTGTGGTAATGTGAACAGTGCTGGAAGGTGTGTTGTCCCACTTCAGGTACCTCAGATAGGTGAGACAGATAAAATCCAGAGAGTGGCAGTAGTCTCAGCAAAGCATAGTTTGCTGAGACATTTCTGTATACATTTTCTGGGCTGGATTTTACTTGGACTGGTGGCTAGGCTTGGTAGAGGGAGTTGCCAGTCCACACCCTTCCAGTATGGGTTTTCTTTCGACCTGAGGTGATCGTACCTGAGGTGACTGCTGTAATCAGGCTGGCATAACGCGCCTCAGAATAGGTCAGTCTGGGGAGAGATACGCTGTGAGATACAGAGACCCAGAGCAGAGGCTCTGTGAGTGGTCTCAGCTCGCCAGGCTGAGAGACCCTGGGGCACTGTGACAGCTCGAAGTTTGGGGAACGCCTTGATGCCGGGATTCAAGGGTCACAAGGCCGGAGTCGGGAGGACTGTTGGGCCATTCTTCCCCATACAGGTACGGGACTGATTACAGCAGGAGGAGGCTGGGGAACTACGGGCTGAGAAAAAGCCGCATATGGGTTCTGTGTGTCAACAGGGTTCTGTAGCTGAGTCATGGCCACATTAACAGGTGTAGTGAGAGTCCAGCCGGGCAGGTATTTGTTTTGTTTTGATGTATGTGGGAACCTCATCACACCCAGTGATTATTAACTGGACTGTTCAGTGTATGAAAAATGTCCCAATAAATGCAATGTTTGGCCCCGAAAGCTGCGGTGGACAACGATTCTTGTGAGAATGACCCCCCCCCCAAGTACAGCGATCCCTTACAATATATATATATATATATATATATATATGTATACACACACACACACAGGCATACATAGATATATATAGACACATATACAGTATGCACATACATTCATACAGATACATAGAAACACGTATATATATATATATATATATATATCCATATACACACACATGTATGCACAGATAAATATAGACACATATATACACACGTACATGCATGCATAGACCATATAGACACATGTGTATATATATATATATATATGTATATATATACACACAACTATACATAGATATATATATAGACAAATATATATACATACATAGATATATATATATATATACGGTAGGCACAAATATGGGCAGCATCAATCAGAGTCAGCAGGCACGTGCCTCCTGATGTATAATGCTGCTGCCCTGCGGTCCTCAGCCTGCACTCCTGACAGATAAATAAATAAACAGTTTTATTTATGGGGCTGGAACAGGGGGCCCACTATCTGATCTGGCCAAACAGTGAAGGCTAAAAAATACCAGTAACCAGGGTGAGCAGTGCCCTGAGCGGACATTATGAACATGTGAGCGGGGGCACAATAAATGCTGCGCGGCTGCGCACCCATGCAGCTTAGGCTACTTTCACACTAGCGTTCGGGCGGATCCGTTCTGAACGGATCCGCTCATAATAATGCAGACGGAGGCTCCGTTCAGAACGGATCCGTCTGCATTATATTAGCAAAAAAAAGCTAAGTGTGAAAATAGCCTGGGACGGATCCGTCCAGACTTTCAATGTAAAGTCAATGGGGGACGGATCCGCTTGAAGATTGAGCCACATTGTGGCATCTTCAAACGGATCCGTCCCCATTGACTTACATTGAAAGTCTGGACGGATCCGCACGGATCCGCACGCCTCCGAACGGCCAGGCGGACACCCGAACGCTGCAAGCAGCGTTCAGCTGTCCGCCTGTCCGTGCGGAGGCGAGCGGAGCGGAGGCTGAACGCCGCCAGACTGATGCAGTCTGAGCGGATCCGCTCCATTCAGACTGCATCAGGGCTGGACGGCTGCGTTCGGGTCCGCTCGTGAGCTCCTTCAAACGGAGCTCACGAACGGAAACCCGAACGCTAGTGTGAAAGTAGCCTTAGAGGGAACACTGATGGTGACTAAAAAGAATAGAAATTGTTTATCTTGAACCTTTTACCTATGTGGGGATAATAGAATGTTTTTTTCATATTACAGTTATTGTAGACTTCTCAAGGGAATTATCCTGTCCGAGGGGATGCTAAATACGGTATGTTTGAATAAATCATTCTCGCAACCCAAAATCAGCTCTCATCAACTTGTCTTTAATTGTATTTCCCTTCCAATAAACCATTGTTGGCATCTGTTGGAATTTATCAACTCTAGAAAATGCTGTCCTGAACAGGTGTCAATCCATATAATGCAGTTTATCCTGATGCTCAAACTAGAGAAGGCAGATACAAACAGTCACGTTTAGTTGACCTGATTCTGTTTTGACTCATAAGAAATAAGCACATGGCCATAAAGAACACTTTCTGCTTGTGTCCCACCAGCAACCTCCTAGGATAACCCCTATCAATAATTTTTTTATGCATCTGATATAGTCGATGATCTACCATTTCCTTTTCACTGACCACTTTTCACAAATGATATAGTGCAAATCATCAGTCTAGTCTAGACCAGGAAGATGGAATCTGTGTAATGCCACCATCTGAAAACATTCTGAAAATGGTGGGACACATATATAAAGGTCCTCCTCAGTTTGGTGCATAAATATATTAGCATAGGTAGGGGCCACATTGGACCCATTGCTGTTCTCCGCTGAAAAAATACTGTCCTTCCAGACCACTTGAAGGCAACATTAGAGTCAGTTTTATTTAAAGAACATGGATCAATCAAAGTCTGATCTTCACGATATGTTTGTGGAAGTGTGTCATGGCACAAACAAAGGACATTTCTGAGGAACTCTGCAGAAGAGTTGACGCTCATTAGGCTGGAAGAGTTTACAAAACCATCTCTAGAGAGACATTATTAGTACCCTCCCCAGGAGTGGTCGATCAACAAAGGTCATGCCAAGAGCAAGGCATGTAATAGATCACAAGGTCACAAAGGAACCCATGGTAACCTTTAAGCAATTAAAGGGCTTTCTAACATTAGCTAATGTTAATGAGTACACCATCAAGACAACAACGAACAACAATGGTGTACATGGCAGGATTTGTGGACAGAAACAAGCAAAATACAACTTTTTTGGTTTAAATCAGAAACGTTATGTTTGGAGAAATGAAAACACTGCATTCCAGCATAAAAACCTCATCCCATCTGTAAAACAAGGTGTTGGCAGTATCATGGTTTGGGCATATTTTGCTACATTTTCATCCAGGACAAGTTGCCATCCATGATGGAACAATGCATTTTTATTTGTCTTTTTATTATTATTTATTAAAGCGCCATTTATTCCATTATGCTGTACTTATGAAAAAGGGTATACATACATAATAAAAAAAACAAGTACAATAAGCATGAACAAGACAAGTTACAACCTGGTACAATAGAGAGAGGACCCTGACCGCAAGGGCTTACAATCTAAAAGATACCAGCAAATTTTAAAGGAAAGCATCAGGACATCTGTCTGTCAGTTGAATCTCAGGAGAATGTGGGTCATGCAGCCAAACAACAACCCTTAGCACACAAATCATTCTACCAAAGAATTGTTAGAAAAGAATAAAGGTATGTTTTGGAATGGCCAAATCAAAGTCCTGACCTTGCTCCAATAGAAATGTTGTGGAAGGACCTGAAGAGAGAAGTTCATTGGAGGAAACCTACCAACATAACAGAGGTTGAACTTGTTTAGTATTCTGAAATGGGCTAAAATTCCACAAAGTCACAGCTACAGCTATTGGAGACCACGCTGCACACCTTGAGGAAATAATGGAGGAGTTTAAAGAAGCACATAACTCCCTGGTAGATTCCTATAATGAAACACAAGATGAAGTTGCTGCCATGAAACTAAAATTAGCAGATCTTGAAGATAGATCCAGGAGAAATAATATTAGGCTCAGAAATATTCCTGAAAACATCAAAGAGGACTCCCTCCATGATTACTTGATAGATCTTTTTACATCGACACCCTGGGGAGAGACCTCCTCATCTACTAAACTGGTACATGGATTGCAGGATAAAACTTACCAGGAAAGATTAAAGGACCTTAACATGTATAGCTTGGAAGAAAGACGAGACAAAGGGGATATGATAGAAACTTTTAAATACATAAAGGGAATCAACAAGGTAAAAGAGGAGAGAATATTTAAAAGAAGAAAAACTGCTACAAGAGGACATAGTTTTAAATTAGCGGGGCAAAGGTTTAAAAGTAATATCAGGAAGTATTACTTTACTGAGAGAGTAGTGGATGCATGGAATAGCCTTCCTGCAGAAGTGGTAGCTGCAAATACAGTGTTTAGGAGTTTAAGCATGCATGGGATAGGCATAAGGCCATCCTTCATATAAGATAGGGCCAGGGGCTATCCATAGTACTTAGTATATTGGGCAGACTAGATGGGCCAAATGGTTCTTATCTGCCGACACATTCTATGTTTCTAGATAGGGCACATCGGATCCCCAAACGCAAATCGATGCCTGCCAGCACACCAAAACATAATGTAAAGAAATCCCAGCTGGCACTTAAAGTATTTTATTATGTACTCTTTATTTTGTCAGATCTATATCTCAAAACAATGGACGAGTTTCGGCTAATCCAGCCTTTATTAGCCTGGATAAAGGCTGGATTAGCCAAAACGCGTCCATTTTTTTTCGAGATATGATGTGACATAATAAAGAGTACATAATAGAAGACTTCAAGCGCCAGCTGGGATTTCTTTATATTAAGTTTTGGGATTTTGTTCTTCCCGTGCCGGCGTGCAAAAAGGATCGAGTGCCGACTACTTCTCTGTTTGCCAGCACACCAAGTGCTAGCCCGCTTACATTTTTTTCCACTTAAAAAATAAGACTCTTAATTTGTGTCATTGTATGGACTTCATTGATATCCATTATTAATATACCTTTTAGATCCATGATATAAGATTTATAATATTGCAAGTTTTATCAGATGATACAAGTTTTTATCTGATGTCGTATGATTTTACTATATGGTCTTATCTGATGTATGTTTTTACTATTTGTTTTAATTGGATGTCTTAGATTTTATCAATACTACTACCATTAAAAATAAAATTGTTACTTGTATGAAATACAGATGGTGAGTGCCTGCTAATCAATTTATGATAGATTGCATTTTATTCTACTACTTTATAACCAGTGTTGCTGTTTTACACTGTAAATTGAACCCCTGCTTCTCCCCAACCCTACACAAGGCAATTGTGACTGGGTTTGGCGATTTCTTAGAGACTTTATGGTTTCTGAAAAGTTTCAGTTCTATTGTTATACTTTCTGTTTTTTAGAGGGTGTTTTTTTTTACTAGGTGATGTGTATAGAAAATTAGGGGATTATAAACATACTCTCAGATACCCGCCATGGCATTAAAAATCTCCTCTTTCAATGTTAAAGGGTTAAATAGCCCATTCAAAAGAGCCTGTTTTTGGAAAGAAATTTCTTATCTACATTGCGATATTATAGGTGCCCAAGAAACTCATCTATTGGCCAAAGATAGCTTTAGGGTTCAGAATAGGCATTTCCCTCATATTTTTCACTCCCATCCTGATAAGAAGAAAGCGGGGGTGATGTTAGCCATTAAAGACACAGTCTCATTCAAACTCATAACCACCACTACTGACTCCCAAGGCCAGTATGTCATTATTGTATGCTTAATCAACAATCAGCTATTCACAATAACATCCTTATACACACCTAGTAAATCACAACTTCGCTTTTTGTAACGCTTTCTTACTGGATTAACGCCTATAAGACAAGGGTTCCTGGTTCTTTGTGGTGACTACAACAAAGTAATTGACCCTATGATAGACAGAACTTCCATAGAGGCCCAATAGAGATTTGATTCGATCCGAATTTATGCACTGCGAATCGCGTAAAAAAAAAATATATTTCCTGCCTGCAGAAAGCCTGTATAGTGGTGTATAACACTGTGCCTTGCAATAACAGGCATAGGGAGTCTGCTGTGGTAGTGAAACAATACTGTGAGCCAGTATGACACGCACATTACAGGTGTCACTCTTATAATCACTGCAGACCTCACTTATTTGGGAAGTTACGGGGCCAAAACTGACCAAATAACTCATATGTGAACTCAGCCTTACAGGTCAATGTTAGCGCCAGGTATAAAGAACCATGCAGAAGCCCAAGATCCTACTATAGCGTTAAAGAGCGCACTCCATTTACACCAATTCACTGATTCCACATAGATTTCTACAGAATCCGTTCTATTAAACGCTTATACAAGAAGAGCCCCCCGACAGAGTGGAGTGTGTCAGCAGTACGTTTGTGTTGACGTCACTGATTATTTTGCCCTTCCTCTGATCCATCATAACAATAACCCCCCAAAAAAGGATCCTGTCTGTGGAGCATCCGCCGTCACTCGGTCAGCATTTCTTCTGTGTTTTGTACCCACTCCTGCTTTTGGCTACCAAATCACAATCCAATTCTGATGGGATTATACAGGCCTTACAGCTGTTACACAGATAGGATCCGTTGTGCTTCTCATTTTTCCTCCCTTCTGACAGATAAGAAGAAGGGTAAAATAAATGATGAAGTCAGCCAGGCCAAAATGCAAAATAGTGGCCCGGTCATGAAGTGGGGAGGGTGTAAACAGCATGAGAAGTCCACAGAGTGGCCATATGACATAGTGGTGAGTTGGAAGCAGCATGAGGAGACCACAGAGTGGCACAATAACAGTGTGGAGGTGGCAGCAGCATAAGGAGGCCACAGAGTGGCCCTATAACATAGTGGTGAGTTGGAAGCAGCATGAGAGACCACAGAGTGGCCCAATGACAGTGTGTAGGTGGTATCAGCATCAGGAGGCCACAGAGTGACACAATGACAGCGTGGAGGTGGCAGCAGCATCATCAGTAGGCCACAGAGTGGCACAATGACAGTGTGTGAAAGTGGTGGAAGTAGCAGCCTGGAGCTGGCAGCAGCATCATAAGGAGGCCACAGAGTGACACAATGACAGTGTGGAGGTGGCAGCAGCATCAGGAGGCCACAGAATGGCACAATGATAGAGTGTGGAGGTGGCAGCATGAGGAGGAGGCCACAGAGTGGCACAATGACAGTGTGAAGGTGGCAGCAGCAGCATCAAGAGGCCACAGAGTGGCACAATGACAGTGTGTGGAGGTGGCGGCAGTAGCAGCATCAGGAGGAGGCCACAGGGTGGCACAATGACAATGTGGAGGTGGCAGCAGCAGCATGAGGACACCACAGAGTGGCACATTGACAGTGTCACAGTAGGTGAGGGAAGGGAAGCAAGCTAAACACAACAAAATTAAACAAAACCGCAGGCTAGGCCCCACAGCTAGGGAACAGGGAAAGGTCACCTCCTGACAATCCCTGAGCCTTTCCCTGACTGCTACCAACATGAACAAATCTCAATGGTAGAAGTGTTCATGCACACCAACCTAGGCCCTGCTGCAACTGACACAAACCCTCAGCTAGGGAGAAGGCAAAAAGACAAACAGTTCCTTGCACTAGATGAAGGAACCAGCGTCTACCTAAGGCCTAACAAGTACAAACCACAGACGGGAAGGAGAGAGAACTTTACTGAAGATAAACTGGGAGCAGGAGATCCACCAAACACCAGCAGAGATTTCCAAGAGAAAATATAAACCTCAAGGGCTATAGTGAGAGGCAGGTATAAATAGCATCACTAACTAACTAATGAGCTGAACCTTTGAGGGGCTGGGATCCTGCCCAAAGCCACAACAAAGCAATCTGTCCGATACAGTAGATTCACATGCAGCAAGTCTGACAGATCTTCTCAGATCACTCACAGGGCAGGGAGTGACAGACAGAGTGTGGAGGTGGCTGCAGCATCAGGAGGCCACAGAGTGGCAAGGTGACATAGTGTTGAGGTGGCAGCAGCATCAGAAGACCACAAAATAGCAGGGTGACATAGTGTGGAGGTGGCAGCAGCATCAGGAGACCACAGAGTGGCAAGGTGACATAGTGTGGAGGTGGAAGCAGCATCAGGAGACCACAGAGTGGGAAGGTGACATAGTGTGGAGGTGGCAGCAGCATCAGGAGACCACAGAGTTGAAAGGTGACATAGTGTGGAGGTGGAAGCAGCATTAGGAGACCACAGAGTGACCCGGTGAGTGGGGAGGTGGGTGGCAATACCAGTACCAGCTGAAGCCACACTACTGGTCGGGCAGGACAGTTTTTCCAGGGCAAACTCCGCCAGTTGCTGCAACAAATCCAATTTGGCTGCCCAGTAGTCCAGCGGATCTTCAATGTGCGGTGGCAGGGTACTGTCCAAGTATGCCACCACCTGTTGGTTCAGGTCTGGCTTCAGGTCTAGCTGCTGCTGCTGGCAAGTAGTTTCGTCACTAGGCGGGTGAAGAAAGCTGCTCATCAGCGACTCTAGACTCAAGTTGCTGTTGATGGACCTGGAACTGCTCCTACCTCCCACCCTGCCACAGCAGCCATGGCAGAGGAACGTGAGCACAGGGGACCCCCCAGGTCAGATCTGTGAGAGGATGGACGATGGTGCAGATAGGCAGCAGTCAACTGACTACATAGGATGTCTCTATAGTAGTTCAGTTTGTCCCAGGGCCGGTGCTATTATATGGCAGACCAAGCGGCTGCCTGAGGGCGCAGAGATGGGGGTGGGGGGGTGGAAAAATCCCCCATATTTTTCGCCCCTGGGTCTTATGGGGTGAATACTAATGAAGCGCTGACATGGGGGCATGATGGCTGACATAGGGGCATGATGGCTGACATGGGGGGCTGATGGCTGACGGCTGACATGGGGGGCTGATCTGAGGCATCGGGGGTCGGATTGCTGGTCTGACCTGAGGTGCAATGGAAAATATTTTTTTCTTATTATTCTCCTCTAAAAATTAGGTGCGTCTTATGAGCCAGTGCGTGTTAGAGGGCGAAAAATACAGTTCTCAAACCAGCGATTGTCTGAAGCAGAGAGAAGATACCAGGACCACACAGAGGAGAAGCCAGCTGCTGCAGATGGGACCAGGGCCAGGTGAGCTGCAAAGGAGGGGGGGACAGACAAAAATTTAGCTTTGCTTGTGTTGGCAAAAATCCTTGCACCGGCCCTGGTTTGTCCTCCCTGTCAGCAGTAGCGAGGATTCAACAAGGTGGAGAGCCAGAAGCCATCCCTCTGCCAAATGCTGACTATTCGGCTGTCACTACCCAAGCAAGTGAGCATGCATCGGGTCATTTGTGCAAGTGACTCAGAGGGACTCCCTGCCTCAATCTCCACTGCCACGGTGTGTCTGGGTCCTCTGCCTCGTCTTGCTTATTGCCCTGTAGTTCCTCTGGCAGCTCCTGCTCCTCCTCTCCTGTCACCTGTGTATAAAAACCACCCATTTTGCTACACATTGCTTGTGCTCAAATGTCCTCCTCCTCCTTCAGTTCAGCCCCCACAGGGCTCATGTGGCCGTAAGATGTAGGCGCCATGTCTCCAGTCCCCTGACCAGACAGACTTATGTGCATCTGTTCCAGGACATGAAGCAGTGGAATGACATCATTCATCTCGTAGTCCTGGTGACTGACAAATAAAGTGGCCCCCTCAAAGGGGACCAACGGCAAACGGCAGGTGTCACGCATGAGCTGCCATTGGCTGACATCGAAGTTACACATTGGAGTACTCCTATCCTTTTGGATCACCAATAAATCGTTTATGGCCTCTCTCTGTTGGTATAGTCCAGTGGTGGGCAACCTTTTTTTTCAACTGAGCCAAATATCGCCAAAACCACGATTGAAATTTATTTCGAGAGCCACATTTTTAAAACCTAAAATATTGCGTCAACAGTACCAGTGAGGACTATTAGGGCTCATGCACACGACTGTGTGCCCGCCGTTGCCATATTGCAGGCCGCATACGGCGGGTCCGCAATACATGGGCACTGGCCGTGTGCAGCCCGCATCAAGGACCCATTCACTTCAATGGGTCCAGGATCCGGGATATGAGTGCTACAGTGTGCTTCCGTGGTGCTTTTGGCCGTGCCTACGCCCCGCAAAAAAGTAGCGCATGCACTACTTTTTTGCGGTGCGGAGGCACAGCCAGAAGCACTACGGAAGCACACTGTAGCACTCATATCCCGGATCCTGGACCCATTGAAGTGAATGGGTCCATGATGCGGGCTGCACACGACCGTGTGCAGCCCACATCATGGACCCATTCACTTCAGCACGCGCTACTTTTTTTGCGGTGCGGGCAGTCGGATGCGGATCGCGAACCCCATTTAAGTGAATGGGTCCTCGATCCTCATGCAGCTGCCCCATGGTCTGTGTCCGTGCATTGCGGACCGCTATTTGCGGTCCGCAGCACAGGCACGGCACCCTTACATTCGTGGGCATGAGCCCAGAGTGTGTTTTTACATACTTTTATATGTACTTTCTTTTATTTGGATCTTGATTATTATTTCATTTTATCTTTATCATTTTTTACGTTTATTAAACTTGTCTGCAGATGTGGATGTAATGTGGATGACGCACTTATGGGGGATATCTGTGGATGACGCACTTATGGGGGATATCTGTGGATGACGCACTTATGGGGGATATCTGTGGATGACGCACTTATGGGGGATATCTGTGGATGACGCACTTATGGGGGATATCTGTGGATGACGCACTTATGGGGGATATCTGTGGATGATGCACTTATGGGAGATATCTGTGGAGGGCACCTATGGGGGATATCTGTGGATTACACATATATAGCATAAGATGCTATATAAGTGCCCTCCACAGATATCCCCCATAAGTGCCCTCCACAGATATCCCCCATAAGTGCCCTCCACAGATATCCCCCATAAGTGCCCTCCACAGATATCCCCCATAAGTGCCCTCCACAGATATCCCCCATAAGTGCCCTCCACAGATATCCCCCATAAGTGCCCTCCAGTAAGTAAAGTAATGTATTAGTGGGGGGGAAGGGAGGAGGCAGGGACACTTGCGGTGGGGCCGGTGCACACACCGGGGGCAGCTCCTACCTTTCTTCTGCAGGACATTTCGCTCCTCCTGGACCTGAGCGGCGGCCTCTTCACCACTCCTCACATGGCCGGTGTTGTGCTGAAAGTCCTCTGCTGCCCGCCCTTCTGCTGCTGTGCGCAGCGTGACATCTCACCCTCCGCCATGCGCCTCCTGCCCCGCCTGCCTGCTTCATTCCTAAAGTGGAAGGAGCAGACAGACGGGGCAGGAGGCGCATGACGGACCTTTTGAAAGCTTGACATTTTGCAAGAAAGGCCGCCCACCCGCCAGCCCGAACCAAAGAGCCGCATCTAAGGATCAAAAGAGCCGCATGTGGCTCGCGAGCCGCGGGTTGCCGACCACTGGTATAGTCGGTCCATCATATGGAGGGTGGAAAAGTTGCATATCAGCCGTTCTGGGGGATGCTGTTCTGCTGCTGCAGCTCAAGGAGGGTGTGCTTTGCGGTGTAAGAGTGGCTGAAGTGCATGAAAAGTTTCCTTGCCATTTTTAGGATGTCTTGCAGATGGGTGGAAGACTTCAGGAACCACTTGACAACCAGATTGAACACGTGTACAATCCAGGGTGCATGGCTCAGCCCTCCTTGACGCAGCGCCGACACCATAATATTCCCGTTGTTCGTCACCATGGTTCTGATTTTGAGTTGTCGCGGAGAAAGCCAGGATTTAATTTCTTGCTGAAGGACACAGAGCAGTTCCTCCCCTGTGTGACTCAGTTCGCACAGGCAAACGAGGTGCAGAACAGCAGTGCCCTGCACATGTAGTATGCTGGAGGGGCACTATGAATTGTCCCTGCAGTGAAGGCTTAGGACACGGTGAAGGATGAGGAGGCAGAGGTGGACATTGTCGCAGGACCAACAGCGTGAGAACATGGAGGCAGAAGCAGTGTCACCTGGCCAAGTTGCTGGTGTGGCTGTGCAGGAACCTTATTGACCCAGTTGTCCATAAAGGACATGTATTGTCCCTGACCGTAGTTACAGCTCCACACGTCGGCACTTTGGGAGGCACCGACAGGCTCAAGGACTGGCCCACCTTCTGTTCTACATACGCGTGCAGGGCTGGTACTGCCTTTTTGGCAAACAAATGATGGCTTGGGACTCTCCAGGGCTCGGCACAAGCCATCAGTTCTCTGAAAGGTGCAGAGTCCACCACTTGGAAAGGTAGGAACTGCAGCACCAGCAACTTTGCCAGGAGCACATTCAGCTTCTGCACCATTGGATGAATGCATGCATACTGTTGTTTCTTGGCAATCGCTTCGGTGATCGATTGCTGACGGAATGACTGACAAGTAGGGATGAGCGAACTCGAACTGTATAGTTCAGGTTCGTACCGAATTTTGGGGTGTCCGTGACACGGACCCGAACCCGGACATTTTCGTAAAAGTTCGGGTTCGGTGTTCGTCGCTTTCTTGGCGCTTTTGTGACGCTTTCTTGGCGCTTTTTGAAAGGCTGCAAAGCAGCCAATCAACAAGCGTCATACTACTTGCCCCAAGAGGCCGTCACAGCCATGCCTACTATTGGCATGGCTGTGATTGGCCAGAGCACCATGTGACCCAGCCTCTATTTAAGCTGGAGTCACATAGCGCCGCCCGTCACTCTGCTCTGATTAGCGTAGGGAGAGGTTGCGGCTGCGACAGTAGGGCGAGATTAGGCAGATTAACTCCTCCAAAGGACTTGATTAATTGATCGATCTGCAGCTGTGCATCATTGAGCTGCTGAAATTCAATTGCTCACTGTTTTTAGGCTGCCCAGACCGTTTGTCAGTCACTTTTTTCTGGGGTGATCGGCGGCCATTTTGTGTCTTGTGGTGCGCCAGCACAAGCTGCGACCAAGTGCATTTAACCCTCAATGGTGTGGTTGTTTTTTGGCTAAAGCCTACATTAGGGTGAAGCTGTCACACCAAGTGCATTTAACCAGCAATAGTCTGTTTATTTTTTGGCCATATACTACATCAGGGGCAAGCTGCGCCTGTCACCAAGTGCATTTAACCCTCAATGGTGTGGTTGTTTTTTGGCTAAAGCCTACATCAGGGTGAAGCTGTCACACCAAGTGCATTTAACCAGCAATAGTCTGTTTATTTTTTGGCCATATACTACATCAGGGGCAAGCTGCGCCCGTCACCAAGTGCATTTAACCCTTAGTAGTGTGGTTGGTCAAGCTGTCACACCAAGTGCATTTAACCAGCAATAGTCTGTTCATTTTTTGGCCATATACTACATCAGGGGCAAGCTGCGCCCGTCACCAAGTGCATTTAACCCTCAGTAGTGTGGTTGGTCAAGCTGTCACACCAAGTGCATTTAACCAGCAATAGTCTGTTCATTTTTTGGCCATATACTACATCAGGGGCAAGCTGCGCCCGTCACCAAGTGCATTTAACCCTCAGTAGTGTGGTTGGTCAAGCTGTCACACCAAGTGCATTTAACCAGCAATAGTCTGTTTATTTTTTGGCCATATACTACATCAGGGGCAAGCTGCGCCCGTCACCAAGTGCATTTAACCCTCAGTAGTGTGGTTGGTCAAGCTGTCACACCAAGTGCATTTAACCAGCAATAGTCTGTTCATTTTTTGGCCATATACTACATCAGGGGCAAGCTGCGCCCGTCACCAAGTGCATTTAACCCTCAGTAGTGTGGTTAGTCAAGCTGTCACACCAAGTGCATTTAACCAGCAATAGTCTGTTCATTTTTTGACCATATACTACATCAGGGGCAAGCTGCGCCCATCACCAAGTGCATTTAACCCTCAGTAGTGTGGTTGGTCAAGCTGTCACACCAAGTGCATTTAACCAGCAATAGTCTGTTCATTTTTTGGCCATATACTACATCAGGGGCAAGCTGCGCCCGTCACCAAGTGCATTTAACCCTCAGTAGTGTGGTTGGTCAAGCTGTCACACCAAGTGCATTTAACCAGCAATAGTCTGTTCATTTTTTGGCCATATACTACATCAGGGGCAAGCTGCGCCTGTCACCAAGTGCATTTAACCCTCAGTAGTGTGGTTGGTCAAGCTGTCACACCAAGTGCATTTAACCAGCAATAGTGTGGTTATTTTTTGGCCATATCCCAGTCTAATTCTGTCAGTAAATCCATACCGGTCACCCAGCGCCTAAATGCTAGGCCTCAAATTTATATCCCGCTAAATCTGTCGTTACCGCTGTACTGTTCTGGCTGGGCAAGTTATTTAGTGTCCGGCAAAGCACATTTTTTGTTCTGGGTTGAAATACAATTCCCAATTTAGCAATTTCATAATTTAGTGGTTTCTGCTGTATCAGAGCTATTTGAAATCTATCCCTAAAAGGGTATATAATATTCAAGGTGCACATAGGGTCATTCAGAATAACTTCACACACACGCTACTGTGCATTTCCAAGTCTAATTCTGTCAGTAAATCCATACCGGTCACCCAGCGCCTAAATGCTAGGCCTCAAATTTATATCCCGCTAAATCTGTCGTTACCGCTGTACTGTTCTGGCTGGGCAAGTTATTTAGTGTCCGGCAAAGCACATTTTTTGTTCTGGGTTGAAATACAATTCCCAATTTAGCAATTTCATAATTTAGTGGTTTCTGCTGTATCAGAGCTATTTGAAATCTATCCCTAAAAGGGTATATAATATTCAAGGTGCACATAGGGTCATTCAGAATAACTTCACACACACGCTACTGTGCATTTCCAAGTCTAATTCTGTCAGTAAATCCATACCGGTCACCCAGCGCCTAAATACTAGGCCTCAAATTTATATCCCGCTAAATCTGTCTTTACCGCTGTACTGTTCTGGCTGGGCAAGTTATTTAGTGTCCGTCAAAGCACATTTTTTGTTCTGGGTTGAAATACAATTCCCAATTTAGCAATTTCATAATTTAGTGGTTTCTGCTATATCAGAGCTATTTGAAATCTATCCCTAAAAGGGTATATAATATTCAAGGTGCACATAGGGTCATTCAGAATAACTTCACACACACGCTACTGTGCATTTCCAAGTCTAATTCTGTCAGTAAATCCATACCGGTCACCCAGCGCCTAAATACTAGGCCTCAAATTTATATCCCGCTAAATCTGTCTTTACCGCTGTACTGTTCTGGCTGGGCAAGTTATTTAGTGTCCGTCAAAGCACATTTTTTGTTCTGGGTTGAAATACAATTCCCAATTTAGCAATTTCATAATTTAGTGGTTTCTGCTATATCAGAGCTATTTGAAATCTATCCCTAAAAGGATATTTTCATTTTACCATTATATTGCGAGGCTACCCAAATTTGAATGAACCTCTCCTCTGTCTGGGTGCCGGGGCCTAAATATATGCCAATGGACTGTTCCAATGTTGGGTGACATGAAGCCTGATTATCTGCTATGACATGCAGACTAATTCTCTGCTGACATGAAGCCAGATTGTCTGTTACGGGACCTCTCTCCTCTGCCTGGGTGCTGGGCCTAAATTTATGAAAATGGACTGTTGCACTGGTGGCTGACGTGAAGCCTGATTGTCTGTTACGGGACCTCTCTCCTCTGCCTGGGTGCTGGGCCTAAATATCTGACAATGGACTGTTGCATTGGTGGCTGACGTGAAGCCTGATTCTCTGCTATGATATGAAGACTGATTCTCTGCTGACATGAAGCCAGATTGTCTGTTACGGGACCTCTCTCCTCTGCCTGGGTGCTGGGCCTAAATTTATGAAAATGGACTCTTACAGTGGTGGGTGACGTGAAGCCTGATTCTCTGCTATGATATGAAGACTGATTCTCTGCTGACATGAAGCCAGATTGTCTGTTACGGGACCTCTCTCCTCTGCCTGGGTGCTTGGCCTAAATTTATGAAAATGGACTGTTGCAGTGGTGGCTGACGTGAAGCCTGATTCTCTGCTATGACATGCAGACTGATTCTCTGCTGACATGAAGCCAGATTGTCTGTTACGGGACCTCTCTCCTCTGCCTGGGTGCTTGGCCTAAATTTATGAAAATGGACTGTTGCAGTGGTGGCTGACGTGAAGCCTGATTCTCTGCTATGACATGCAGACTGATTCTCTGCTGACATGAAGCCAGATTCTCTGTTAAGGGACCTCTCTCCTCTGCCTGGGTGCTGGGCCTAAATATATGCCAATGGACTGTTGCACTGGTGGCTGATGTGAAGCCTGATTGTCTGTTACGGGACCTCTCTCCTCTGCCTGGGTGCTGGGCCTAAATATCTGACAATGGACTGTTGCATTGGTGGCTGACGTGAAGCCTGATTCTCTGCTATGATATGAAGACTGATTCTCTGCTGACATGAAGCCAGATTCTCTGTTACGGGATCTCTCTCCTCTGCCTGGGTGCTGGGCCTAAATTTATGACAATGGACTGTTGCACTGGTGGCTGACGTGAAGCCTGATTGTCTGTTACGGGACCTCTCTCCTCTGCCTGGGTGCTGGGCCTAAATATCTGACAATGGACTGTTGCATTGGTGGCTGACGTGAAGCCTGATTCTCTGCTATGATATGAAGACTGATTCTCTGCTGACATGAAGCCAGATTCTCTGTTACGGGATCTCTCTCCTCTGCCTGGGTGCTGGGCCTAAATTTATGACAATGGACTGTTGCACTGGTGGCTGACGTGAAGCCTGATTGTCTGTTACGGGACCTCTCTCCTCTGCCTGGGTGCTGGGCGTAAATATCTGACAATGGACTGTTGCATTGGTGGCTGACGTGAAGCCTGATTCTCTGCTATGATATGAAGACTGATTCTCTGCTGACATGAAGCCAGATTCTCTGTTACGGGATCTCTCTCCTCTGCCTGGGTGCTGGGCCTAAATTTATGACAATGGACTGTTGCAGTGGTGGCTGACGTGAAGCCTGATTCTCTGCTATGACATGAAGACTGATTCTCTGCTGACATGAAGCCAGATTGTCTGTTACGGGACCTCTCTCCTCTGCCTGGGTGCTGGGCCTAAATTTATGAAAATGGACTCTTACAGTGGTGGGTGACGTGAAGCCTGATTCTCTGCTATGATATGAAGACTGATTCTCTGCTGACATGAAGCCAGATTGTCTGTTACGGGACCTCTCTCCTCTGCCTGGGTACTTGGCCTAAATTTATGAAAATGGACTGTTGCAGTGGTGGCTGACGTGAAGCCTGATTCTCTGCTATGACATGCAGACTGATTCTCTGCTGACATGAAGCCAGATTCTGTGTTAAGGGACCTCTCTCCTCTGCCTGGGTGCTTGGCCTAAATTTATGAAAATGGACTGTTGCAGTGGTGGCTGACGTGAAGCCTGATTCTCTGCTATGACATGCAGACTGATTCTCTGCTGACATGAAGCCAGATTCTGTGTTAAGGGACCTCTCTCCTCTGCCTGGGTGCCGGGGCCTAAATATCTGAGAATGGACTGTTCCAGTGGTGGGTGACGTGAAGCCAGATTCTCTGCTATGGGACCTCTCTCCAATTGATTTTGGTTAATTTTTATTTATTTAATTTTTATTTTAATTCATTTTCCTATCCACATTTGTTTGCAGGGGATTTACCTACATGTTGCTGCCTTTTGCAGCCCTCTAGCCCTTTCCTGGGCTGTTTTACAGCCTTTTTAGTACCGAAAAGTTCGGGTCCCCATTGACTTCAATGGGGTTCGGGACGAAGTTCGGATCGGGTTCGGATCCCGAACCCGAACATTTCCGGGAAGTTCGGCCGAAATTCTCGAACCCGAACATCCAGGTGTTCGCTCAACTCTACTGACGAGGAGTAGGAGGAAGAGCAGGAGCATCAGAACCAGCAGATGATGGGAAGGACAGACAGCTCCATTCGGCTGAGGTGGTGGAGCCTTGACTGCCTGAAATTGGGTGCATGTCACTGGGTGATGCAGCGGTTGCTGCGGCAGGCTGGACCACCACATTGGAGCCACGATTCTCCCAGGCCACTTTATGGTGACGCTGCATATGTTGATGCAGGGCCCTGGTGCCAACATTGACAGCCTGGCCACACTTCACCTTCTGCCCACAGATTCTATAAATGGCCATTTTCACCTCCTCTAGCGGCTTAACAAAAACTGCCACAATGCAGAGTAGGTGATTTTATCCCCAACACTCCGCACTGACTGACTGCTACCGCCGCTGCTTCCATGAACCCCTGCACCAATACTTCCCGGGCAGGTAGGCTCCTGCTCCTACCCCGGGCACGTTTGGCTCCTGACCTCCCACTGCTGCCACCCTGCTGACTCCTGGCTACGTTAGCGACTTGCTTGCTCTGCCGCTGCCTCACGGGCAAGCTGCCATATTTACGGGCAAGCTCCAGTTGATGATGAACCCCCTAATTCACCCGGCTCCCAAGTGCATCATCATTATCGAGTACTGTCTGCACGTCACTCATGTCCTCTTCAACGGTCTCTAGGTCAGGAGCTCTCTTCACCACACAACGGCAAATACATTTTTTTGTGCCACTAATACACGCAAAAAAGTGCTTTAGAACATATAACTGCAGCGCTGAACAGCAAATATATATTTTTTGCTACTAATTGTCACGACCATGGTCATGGCCGTGACTCCTGGAACCGCAGGCAATCGCCTGCGGTCTGCTCTTGTTGTCAATCACAGGTGAGGGCTGTTAGTATGTTGCCTCACGTGTGGTTGCCGCCGGCAACATGTTGTATTGACAGTATAGCAGCCTGAGCTGTTGCTAGGCATCTTGCTGTCAGGTGCATGCGGTTGCACCTGGCAACCTGTTTTTGTAGGTATATGTGCACTTTGTCTGTTGCTGTGCACTGGGTTTTGTGTGTGTGCTCTTCCCCTTTAAGTGGCTTCACTATCCTGTCTGGCGTTGGAAGGGTTATTTCCCTTTCCAGTGTGTGTCTGTGTGGGTGTAGCTACTGGCTATTTAGCTTCTGCTGAGACCTGAAGCTGAGGGGTACTCCAGCCTTGTTTGTAAGCTGGAGTCCTCCTCCTGGTCTCTTTTACCATCTGCCAGTGAGGGTCACCCTTGTGGTCATAAAAGTTATGTGTGATCTTTATTTTATGTTTGTGTGGTGTTTATTATCACTGCAGCTATGGATCTGGTTTCCTGTGTGTTTATGTGTGTGTGCTGTGTCCTTTTTATGTTTGGTGTGGACACTAGCATTTGAGCACGGGATCCAGTCAGTGTGTCTATGGCAGGTAGGTGTGGAAGTGCTTTCACTCACCTGCCATATCCATAGGCTGTTTATGTTTCCCCTTCCTTGCAGTATGGCCAGTTTAGACTCTTGTTCCTCCGCATCTAGGAGGAACAGGTTGTCTTACCCAGCTCCTAGCTCAGGGATCTGCTGAGGGCTAGTAGGGACCCGAGGTTCCTGAGTATGAGCCCTCCTACCATCTGGGTCGGCTCATACAGTTAGGAGTCAGGGTCAGAGTTAGGGACGCTGTAGGAGGTGACCTGCTCCCTAATTCTGTTGTCCTGGCCAAGCAGCTTCCATATACGTTTAACATCGCACGGATGAGGGTTTCCCCCACTCTCGTCTGTGACAAAAACACACCAAAAAGGGCTGTAATTTTCTCACTTCACCACCAAACGACATATACTTTTTTTTGCGCCACTAATACATGCCAAAAAGGACTTTAGAACATGTAACTGCACCGCTGAACGGCAAATAGACCCTTACTTTTTTCCTCTTATAGACACATTAAAAGGCTTTAGAACATATAACTGCACAGCAGAACGGCAAATAATATATATTTTTTTTGCCACTAATACAAGCCAAAAAGGGCTTTAGAACATATAACTTCACCCCTGAACGGCAAATAGGTCCTTACTTTTTTCTACTTATACACGCCACAAAAGGCTTTAGAACATATAACTGCACCGCTGAATGGAAGCGCTCACTAGTATGCTTTAGGTGCCGGGAGTAGGGAGTGAAGCGCCGCAAGCGCTTGTAATACTCACCCTCCTGGTCTTCATTCCTGCGGCCAGCACTGCACTGTCCTGACCGCGTACAGCGTTAGGAGGTAGTGCACGCACTATGATCTGACGCTACACGCAGTCAGGTGACAGAGCAGCGAAGGCTGAAAAGACAGGGGAGCTCGACTTCTGCCGGAGGTGGAGAGGAGCTGTGGCGCTGGACAGGTATACACTGTATATTAGATATTGCTATATCATCCACATAGATGTGCAGTACTGAATGACGATTGCCATATGAGCTAATAGATATCAAACACTATAATTTGTAAAGGATCTGACTGTCATTAAACTTCACTCTTGTTGTTAGACAGATTTCATGTCTTTTCTTTCTTGCCTTTGTTTTTTATTACTGTAAAATCAATACCATTACATGTGAGCCTCATGTACTAACTCATGTATCATCGATGGTGTCTTAATAAAAAAAAAAAAAACGTTTTAAAAAAAATAATTTTTGACTGATTGGTTTGATTGAATGATTTGTTTATCTTTATCTACTTGTGTGCAAATCTGAAAATAAAATAAGTATGAAAAAATTAAAATAAAAAAATATATAGGTACTGTAAAAAGAATAAAAAAATTCTAATCACACCGTCTCCCCAATTTACAAATTAAAATATATAAACAATAAAAAATGAAACCTCTTTGGCATCACCATGTCCAAAAATGTCCAAAATACTAAAATATAAAAGTATTTATCCTGTAAAATATTTATCTCATATGGTGAACAGCGTAAAAATCTAAATTCTGACTTACTGAAAACTTACTTGAACTGACCCAGCTATTATGCTAAAATGTGCACTGAACTTGAGTGCGAGCCAAATTCTGGAGTTATGCAGAACATAGTGCACAAAAGGGAGTTCTAATACATAATGATAATTAATAAAACTAATATCTAACATGTATAAAGCGAGACAAATGTTTTAGCACAAATGTAAAATGTACATTTTTATCACTAGATGGCAGTGTTCTACTGCTGTAAATTAAAAATACAGCACAGTTCCTTTATTTAGCTGCTATCAGGTTTCTCAAGTTGCATTTAAGATG
The DNA here is from genome assembly GCF_014858855.1 of Bufo gargarizans. Lineage (NCBI taxonomy): Eukaryota > Metazoa > Chordata > Amphibia > Anura > Bufonidae > Bufo > Bufo gargarizans. The sequence continues at coordinate 313,471,713 of NC_058084.1, forward strand.
AGTATGCTAAGAAAGAAGATGCTTGTAGAAATTTAACGGATTGGTTTAAAGTAAAAAAAAGTTGCCATATTGACATTTATGGTGCCATCTCACTCTATATAGTTTACCTGGTGAACTACCTACTCTTTAGGCCTCTTTTACACAAGCATGTGCATGCACTACTTTTTTGAGGTGCAGGTCGCGGTCGGTGCCTGTGCATTGCAGACCAAAATTTGCAGTCCGCAGCACGGGCATGGAAGGCACATGGTCGTGTGCATGAGGCCTAACACTCAACATCTCCTTTCAACCATCAGTGAAAAACACATTGCATCCGGATGCCTTCCAATTTTCATGTAAGCCACAATTATTTATTTGGGGCCAGGGCTGCGTGAAAAACGCACAATATAGAACATGCTGCAATCTTTCCAGAACGCACAGATAATGCTAATGTACATAGACTCATTGAAATGAATAGGTCTAAGGAGGAACAAACCAGTTAGGACTAAACCAAGTTCTGTCCGAACATTGCCATTTTTCGAAAGGCAGACGAATCTGAATAGTTTAAGGTTCATTTCGGACAAATCCATTAAAAGCACTAGGAAGAAGAATAGTTTTTACATGACCCTGGGAGGAAGTGGGAAGGAGGACCTGCCCTGATTGGTTCCCAGGCTGACAGACAGCCTGGATGAGTCAATCAGTGGTTCAGTAGGCAGGGAGGTGCCCTAGCAGAACGAGCAGAGCCTCAGTCATCTGTTTTCGTATTTTCATTTTCCATGGTGTCATAAACTCCAATTAGAATACATTAAGTGTAATAAACTTGAAATAAACAACCACTCAAAATGTATAATTAAGTTTTATTAATGGATTAGAATTGGCCACGGTGTCTAATGTTACCTAATAATCATTAAAAGTAAACCACAATAATCAACCAACAACGTTAAGTATTACCAACAATTAATAAATCCTTAGTCCACTCAGAGAGTGACTATTTCCCCAACTGCCCTATAGACAGCTATCTGGCTAACCAAAACCCCAGCCTTTTTCCATCAAATTTTGTAATCTAACATTGAAGATGTCCAATCCAATATCAGATAAAGTTTGTTTTGAATTATTGTATAAACCTTCCACAAACCCTTCCAATTCAACATGTCTGTAAGACAATTCATTAATAGTACACATTAATTTTTCCATGTTCTTGTTTATACGGATTCTAATTTTTTCCATAAAGCCCAAATTTTTTGAGTTCCATTCCCATATGGGTACTATTTCAGAAAAAGCTAATTTGGATTGTGGGAAAAGACTTAGAATTTTAAATAGTGTGTTTTTTAATTAATTTATCGTTGGAACCAACATGTAAAATTAACAAATTAGGTACAGGCCATACTTTTGATGCAGAAAAACAAATATAGTAAATGTTCCTTAACCCCTTAAGGACTCAGCTCTATTTTTTACCTTAAGGACTTGGCCATTTTTAGCAAATCTGACCAGTGTCACTTTAAGTGCTGATAACTTTAAAACGCTTTGATTTATCCAGGCCATTCTGAGATTTTTTTTTCATAACATATTGTACTTCCTGACACTGGTAAAATGAAGTAAAAAAAATCATTTTTATTTATAAAAAAATACCAAATTTACCAAAAATTTTAAAAAAATTGCAAATTTCCAAGTTTCAATTTCTCTACTTCTATAATACATAGTAATACCTCCAAAAATAGTTATTACTTTACATTCCCCATATGTCTACTTCGTGTTTGGATCATTTTGGGAATGATTTTATCTTTGGGGGATGTTACAAGGCTTAGAAGTTTAGAAGCAAATCTTGAAATTTTTCAGGAATTTTCAAAACCCCAATTTTTAGGGGCAGGGCGGAGCTAACTGACGGAGAAGAAGGACGCACTGCTGCAGAGCGCTGCTCTATAACATCTTTTACCCTCTGTAACAGTGCTGTTCTTGGGCGAAATTCAACATAATCCACATTTCTGAGTTCTACACACGACCCAGAACAATCTGGTACCTTTATTGGAACTTTTGGCTGCAGAATTTATTGAGGCCTGCAGCAAGTACTCAAGCCGCGGACTAAAGTTAACCAGGAAGCCGCTCCCGAATCAACTCAGCAGCACTACATTAAAGGAGCCGCTTCTGGACCTCCTCAGCCTACGTGGTAGACAGGGCAAGACCTCGTAGGTCGAGGATAATACACCCCAAACTGTCACCAGCGCCCTACCACCCGCACTGTTACCACTGCTACATACCCGGTGCTTAACTACATCAGCAGACCGGCAAGGGAGGCATTTTGATGGGGGAAAACCCTTTGCGATATTTAGCAGGACTTTAAATCGCATTCACCAGCCCTGGTTCTTGCAATAACGGCAAATCGCGTCAATTTGAATAACTACATGTTATAATCGCATTCGCATCGCATATGCAACTTTTCAGCAAATTTAAAATTGCATGTGCGAATTTTCATCAAAATTAAAATCGCATCTGCACAAGTAAAGCATAGGAATCAGAAACTGCTCCTAAATGCCATCTCAAATGTATTAGCTTATAACTTCTTACGCTCATCACAATAGCCACTGAGATACAACAACAATAATTAACACTTCCTCTGTGATGTAAATTGACACATTCCGCTTCCGGCGCCTGTACACAGCCAACATGGGGAACTCTAAGCACGCAATGGAAGCACAGAGCAAAAGCCTCAAAACACCAAAGAAATCAGCGGAAAACGTGAAACATCTAGACAGTAAAGCAGCTAAAGCTTTATCAAGCGGATCGGATAGTGATTAAGACAATGATCCAAGCACGCTGAATGAAGTAAAAAATTATGTTAAAGCACTCCTAACAACTGAGTGCATTAAATGTCTTTTTAAAGATTTCTCATCTACGATAAAAGAGGAACTTTCTGAGATTAAAGCAGACCTGAGACAAATAGCCTCTAGGACCACCGCAGTAGAGGACTCAACCAGTAAATTGATTCAGCACGCAGATCACACAGAAAAAACAGTCCAAAAGTACCGCACCGAAATGTATAAACTGAAATTGCACATTGATGATTTAGAGAATAGATCACGCAGAAACAATGTTAGAGTTAAGGGTCTGCCCGAATCGGTGTTGGATAAAGACATCCATTCTGTATTAACACAGCTCTTCAACGAACTTTTACAACAAGACGAAAAAACAGACCTCTTCATTGAAAGAGCACATCTATAGACTAAGACACGTTCAAAGCGAGGCCCCGTGGGACGTTTTATGCTGTCTCCAAAGCTTCAGAACTAAGGAAAACATCTTGCAAAGAGCACGATTGGCAAAAAGGATAGAATGGGATAATAGTGATATCTTTCTCTATCAGGATATTTCTAGATTCACTCTTTATGTCAGAAGTCTCCTTCAACCGCTTACCAGGGAACTTCGTGACAAAGGCATCAAATACCGATGGCTTTTCCCTCTGGGGTTACTTATTACCTACCAAAGCAAGACTTATAATATCAAGACTCCAGAAGATCTTCCTGCAATTCTGCAAAAGTTGGCTCTCACTAATCTACAAATTAAAGATTGGACTATTTTGGGAGAAAAGGATGCCCCCTTTCCCGCCCTTCCACAGGGTGAAAATTGTCAAACAGTGACTCCTACACATGCTAAAAAATCCAGAGCATCTGAATTGTCCTACCCCAAAACTCCTCATAAATATCGGGGGTTCACAAGTGGTGACTGATGCAAGTACTGTTCCCTATAGATATAGTAGACACCACTAAGAATCTGTCTGTCATTTAGCGACATGTGATACTTGATGCAACAGTTTATATGAAAGTTCACATTGCTAGGTTTATATCATCTAAATGGTACTTTGTGACTAATTTCCTCTCAGCTACACCCATGTTGTTTATCATACTTATACATATTTATGTTCTCCTTTTTTATTACTACAGGCACCGGGGATATTTAGGTGTTTTGTTCCTAATCTTATTTCATTACTATTTGTTGTTTTTTTCTTGAATTATATAAAACTCTCCTGTGCCTTGGCCCACTGTCAAGTACAGGGTGATCACAGTTCTTAATACCTTGAGGGAGTTTTCTCTTCCCCCCCCCGGAGACCTCCCTCCACATAAGCCGCCTCTAACTCAGGCGACTGCCGGGCACACAGAGCAGGCCCGTGTTTAGTCTGAGGCTTTAGTATACTCATTGCTGTACTAAAGCTCATAATCGAGATGTACAGCATCAAAGATTCTTGTTACAGTCTCTGTTTGTTTAAATTTATTGTTCTAGTAGAATTTGAGTTTTATGTCACATGTAAGAACGTAATTGTGCTTTTTGTGTTATTATGCAGGAATTAAAAGTCGTTTCCTACAATGTCAACAGAATCAACATCCCTCAAAAAAGGTCGCAGATCCTGAGATACTTGAAAGATAGAAAGGTAGGAATAGCCATGATACAAGAGACACACTTCAAGAAGTCATACACACCACAAACTAAAAATAAAACCTATACGATATGGTTCAATGCCAGCACTCCATTAAAAAGAAGGAAAGGAGTCTCCATTTTGATTAATAAACATCTAGATTTTAAGGAAAAAGACAAAATTATAGATACTGAATGCAGGTACATTCTCTTAAAAGGTTGGATTGGAAACAAAATTATTGCCATTGTTAATGTATATGTTCCAAATAGAGAACAAGCAGGCTTCCTAAAACATGTCTTCGGTCTGGTCGACTCTTTTCAAGAAGGTAATTTAGTGTTAGGTGGGGATTTTAATATCACCTTAGAACCGAATATTGATACCTCAAAGGTAAGACATCCTACCCTTACAAGAGACTGAAAACCATTAGGAAATTACTACAGGACAGGCAATTAGTCGACACCTGGACATGTTACAATCCTGGGGAGAGAGACTATTCTTACTTCTCGACAATCCATAACCAATATTCAAGGATCGATCAGATCTATATCAAGCAAAACGTGCTTCATACTATTCGTAATGCTAAATAGGACTACTTTTTGCACTCTGACCATGCCCCATTTCTTATTACCTTAAGTACTTCAAAGATGCCACTAAAAACTTTAATTGGTGACTAAATGACTCCCTGATAGCTCAAGAAGTTGACGGCAACCTCATCGCGACTCAAATTAGGTACTTCTTTGAGGAGAATATTAGGGAAGATATTACATGGGCAACTTTATGGGAATCTCACAATGCCGTTATTAGAGGCCACTTAATGCAGCTGGGAGAAAAACATTACAGAATTGACTGACAAAATACAAAAATTAGAGAGAATACACAAAATGTCCTGTGCCAGGGAGACTGAGAAAGATCTGATGCAATTGAGAATGGAACTTAGGAATTTCAACTACTACTTTCCCTTTAGGTGCAAGGATGAGGTGTGTTTTTTACAACAGCTATCTACTACTAATGTCCTTTAGGACTCATTTGTACCTTTTAATCCTGCACCTACCAATTCCTAAAACGTAACTTTTAATACTTTGAAATAATAGTTTTTTAATAGTGCCACATCAACGATTTGTGATTTAAAATTCCCAGTATCACTGGCCTTATAATACCGCTTGAGGCATGCTGCCAGTACAATTGGCTGGCTTCATATGCCTGTTAATAACTTGGGACACACATTGCCTTCACAGGCTGCGCGCTTGCCTGTTTTTCTGACGGCTGTATGTCCCAGAAATTATCAATATGTGCTAGGGCCAAAGTGATTGCTGATCTAAAATTGGAGCTACACGCTGCCCCCCGACATGTTTCGCCGTATCACGGCGTCCTCAGGGGTTAGGGCAGTGTATGAGCGTGTCCGCTTTCCTTGTGGCTTATATGACCTTTGTCTGTGACGTAATTCTGTGCGTCTTCATGGGGGCGTGTTGGATAACTCTGCTGGGCTGCTGATTGGATGAGTTTAGGGGCTCGACTCTGTGACGTACTCGCCTCGTTCCCTGACACTTCTTGTGTATAGTTATCGCCGATCCTATTGGTGCGAGTCATCATCCGGTGTCGCGCTTGTTGATGATGTAAGAGCTCTCGCCGCTCTCACGCTACTGCGCATGTTTTGGCACTTTGTTCGCGATCCGGATTCTCCATTGCGCATGCCTACGGACTTCGGCTTCTGCAGCTTCGCTGCACATCAGTTCTTCAGGTAGTTTATACCCATACCAATTCCCTTAGTTACCTTTATTTTCTACCCACAGAATCTTCATTCAGCAGTGATGATGGCTATTTCCCAGCAGGTTTCCCCCAAGTTCATTATATATTTTCACCCTCACCTCACATCTCCTCTCCAGGATTGATAGTTGGATGACCTCTTTTCCAATATAGTGTATGTCTTCTACATATACACTGTATTTACATACTTTTCTAGGGATTCATTTCTGGAAATATGATTGAACTTAATTCCAAGTTTTTCTTGAGATATATAAAATAGGGCCATACTATATATATCTTCTTCACTATCACTAGTTCATTAAAAACTAACTCCTTTGATTTTCCCTATAATTTTTTATCAGTTTTCTATATTTGCCATCTTTTTAGTACGGAAAACTTTTCCTTTAATAGTTTAATTGGATCTTGCTCAATTTCCACTACTTCCATGAAATTGTCCCTACTCAATTTTCCTTTTTCACTATCTTTCCTTTAAAGATGCTGTTATTTTTTGGTCTTGCCACTGTCTAGCTGCTCTTTCATCATTAATTATTGCTTGATCTATTTGTATGATAGTATTTTCTTGTTTTATTTTTATTTTTATTTTTTCTGTTCGCAGGAGAAATTGCCACTGTCTGGCTGTTCTTTCATCATTAATTATTACTTAATCTATTTGTATCAGTGATATTTTCTTGTTTTATTTTTATTTCTTCTGTTCACAGATACGGTTGATATTTATAGGAAGGACGAGTACGTAAATCCCTCATTTAGGCCATTTGGGGAGAGACTATTCAGTAGGTAGATCCATTTCGTTTCCTCTTGTTGGAGTTTTCTGTCTATATCCCCTTTCCGTGGGCCTGTTTTCATCTTCATTACTCCCCAAAATTTAATTGTATTGCAACCTTTATGCTTCTCTCTCATGTGTCTCGCTAGGCTGGTATCCTCTCCTGTACTGATACTGCTTATGTGTTTTGATATTCGCCGTCTCAATTCCTGGATGGTTTTTCCAACATATAATTTCGGACACTCGCATCTGATGATATACACTACTCCCTTTGTCTTACAATTGATGTAGTCCCTGACTTCATAACTTTTTCCATCTACTGGGTTTTTGAATGTTTTGGTAACTTCCATCTTACTGCAAAAGACACAGTCCCCACATGGATATGATCCATTGTGGGTCAGCCAAGTGGTTTTTTTACCAGCCCCTTGGGGTTGGTAATGGCTGTGGACTAGTTTTTCTTTCAAGTTCTGTCCTCTTCTGTATGTTATGGCAGGGTATTTTGGTATCACTCGTTGTAAATCTACATCTGTTTGCAGTATGTGCCAGTGTCTTTTTAGAATCTGTTGTATAGCTCTATGTTCAGTGTCGTATGTTCCTATACATCGTATAATTTTCGCTCCCTCTTTTGTTTTTTTATCTGTCAATAGGTCAAGCCTCTTTGTCTTCCTGGCCCTGTTGTAGGCCCGATGTAGACATTTTTTGGAATAGCCTCTCTCATAAAAACGTGAGTATAGAATGTTACTCTCTTTTTGGAATGCTTCCTCGGTGGAACAGTTCCGCCTGGCCCTGAGATACTGTCCCACCGGGATTCCTTTCTTAAGGGGGTCAGGATGGAAGCTCTGCCAATGTAGCAGATTGTTTGTTGATGTTAATTTACGATGTATTTCTGTTTGGATTCTGCCGTCAGGTTGCAGGTTTATTCTCAGATCCAGGAAATTCAATGTGCTCCTGTGTATTTCGGCTGTAAACTTCATGCCTACTTGGTTGTCATTTAAGTGGCATACAAACTCATGAAATTGTGCTTCTGTGGCGTCCCAAAAAATTAGAATATCGTCAATATAACGACCCCAAAATAATATGTGCTGTGTGTACCTCTCCATTGTATCAGTGAATACTATACGATCTTCCCACCACCCTAAAAATAAATTTGCATAACTTGGTGCACAAATCGTGCCCATAGCAGTTCCGGTGACCTGTAAATAATATTTTCCATTAAATAAAAAATAATTGTGCTCCAACAAAAACTTTAATAGTGAAATAACAAAATTATTATGTTCGTGGTATTGTGTTCCCTTTGAATTTAAATAATATTGAATAGCCTGTATGCCTAAATGATGTTGAATGCTTGTATACAGTGCTTCAACATCAAGACTGGCTACTAGTGTATGTGAATTTACCTGGATTTCCTGCAACCTGACGACAGTATCCTTAGTATCCCTAAGGTACGAAGGTAGGGTTTTAACAAATGGGGAGATGATCTGTTCCACATATTCACTTATGCTCTCACAGAGGCTTTGATTGCCTGAGACGATAGGTCTCCCTGGAATCGGTTCTCTTTGCTTATGGACTTTTGGGATGGCATAAAAGGTTGCTCTAGTAGGTCGCGGCCTGTACATAACTTTGTACTCTTCCTTTGTTAGTAAATTGCGATCCTTGGCATTTTTTAATAATTTCTTTAACTCTAATACATATTTCTCAGTGGGGTCTGACTGTAGTTCCCTATATGTATTTTTATCATTGAGAAGATCCATTACCATTTGCTCATAATCATTCCTTTCTAGCAGTACTATATTTCCTCCTTTATCCGAAGGTTTTATAACCAGATTCTCATTTTCTATTAGATCTTTCATAGCTGTCTGCTCTTCCAAGCTCAGATTACTATGCTTGTTCCTCTTGGGAGCTTTCATTTTTTGTAAGTCTCTGGTCACAACATCAACAAATGTTTGAATGTTTGCATATTTCCCAAAAGGGGGGGTGAATCTGGACTTAGGGGTTAGGGTACTAAATGGTGGACAAGGGGCTAGTACTTCACCTTCTCCTTCCCTTAGCAGACACTCAAGTGTCTCAACTGCTTCTCTCTCACGTCTCTGAATGTTAATTTCTACCTGTTCCCTAGAGTTGAATTCTTTATGTAATGCTAGTTTCCTAGCGAATAGGTTGATGTCCTTTACCCACAGGAAGCAGTTGAAGTGTGGTGCAGGGGTGAAGGAGAGGCCTTTGTGTATAAGGCTATTATGCTCCGCAGTCAGATTTATCTTTGTTTTATTAATTATCTGCATTGCCCCATTTTTGTTACTTGGATTCGTTATTGGGCTATAATCAGGATGACTTCCTGTTACTTGCGGTTTTTGGATATTTACATCTTTTGATTGTAGCCCCACTTCTCCCTGTCTCGTAATCCCATCCCCTGTCCTAAAAAACCCCCCTGTATTCCATTTTGGGGCTGTAGTGCAACATTTGTTGGTATAGATGATGAAGGCAACAACGGAAATTGTGAACATTGAGAGTACTGTGCTTGTGTGTTCTGGCCTGATTCTTGGCTTGTAACCCATGTTATATTCCCAGCTGAACTTGGGTTTATATTTGTGGTGGAACCCTTTTGTGGGTATCTTTTTTGTGGATATGTCGGTTTGTTTTTGGGTCTACGTTTGGTCTTGACTGTAGTTTGTATATTATTACTTTCTACTTCAGAGAAATCAGATTCCGATATATCCGTGTATTCTCTCCAATTCTCTTTTGGCCTAGCTGGAAAGCGCCCCCCTTGTTTTCTGAAGTATATATTGCCTGTGTCGAAATCTTTTTTATCTCTGTTATATTTCCTATGCTTTCGCTCCTTGATTTCCCCCTGTAGACTCTCTACGTTTCTTTGTAATTTTTGTTCGTACTCCACAAACTCTGGTTTGGTTTTAAGGCTTGGTCTTTCCACATGCAACATCTCTCAAGTGCAACTCCTTAAGTGCACAGTCTGAATTATACCAGAATGTAATATTATGGATATTCCACTTTGTCATCACTGCTTACTGACCATCACCCAATTCTCTCATCTCTCATCTCCAGGTATGTTTTCACATTGAAGCTTACTGCTACACCCAGCTTTCCCAGTCTGATATTGTCCACCCCCTCTCATCTCTCCTTCTAAACCCTGGTATGTTTTCACATTGAAGCTTACTGCTACACCCAGCTTTCCCAGTCTGATATTGTCCACCCCCTCTCATCTCTCCTTCTAAACCCTGGTATGTTTTCACATTGAAGCTTACTGCTACACCCAGCTTTCCCAGTCTGATATTGTCCACCCCCTCTCATCTCTCCTTCTAAACCCTGGTATGTTTTCACATTGAAGCTTACTGCTACACCCAGCTTTCCCAGTCTGATATTGTCCACCCCCTCTCATCTCTCCTTCTAAACCCTGGTATGTTTTCACATTGAAGCTTACTGCTACACCCAGCTTTCCCAGTCTGATATTGTCCACCCCCTCTCATCTCTCCTTCTAAACCCTGGTATGTTTTCACATTGAAGCTTACTGCTACACCCAGCTTTCCCAGTCTGATATTGTCCACCCCCTCTCATCTCTCCTTCTAAACCCTGGTATGTTTTCACATTGAAGCTTACTGCTACACCCAGCTTTCCCAGTCTGATATTGTCCACCCCCTCTCATCTCTCCTTCTAAACCCTGGTATGTTTTCACATTGAACTATTAATGTCTCTTTTCCTGCTGGATTTATTGAGTATTTGTTTACACTACTTCACCCCTGTATCTGGTCCTCCCTTGATTAGTCCATATGTAGCCCCCTCCCCTCTTGGTCACACCTGATTGATCACTGAGTGGTATAAATCTAAGATCCATGGTCTTCCAGACCTTGGTCTTTCCACATGCAACATCTCTCAAGTGCAACTCCTTAAGTGCACAGTCTGAATTATACCAGAATTGGACCAGAAGGGGACCACAGGTAATTAGACATAGTCAATGCAAACAATGTTTACCTTTATCCTCTTACTCCTCCTACTTTTCCACAACCTCCTGAAATACCCCCACATCCATTCACCCAGCAAGGAACTATTCATCTCTTCTTCCATCTTACCTTCTCATCTGATCGCTTGCACAAACCTGTTTGCAAATATAAAACACTTCCTTCCAAAACACACACAGACACCTCATGCCCTCTCTTATTCTCACCTATTAACACTTTCTCTGCTTCTCCTTACTGCTGGTGATATCTCTCCAAATCCAGGACCCCCTCAGCAAATCCCCACCATCACCTCCATGTACCACTACAAATCTCTTTCTACAAATTCCTGCAACCCCTTAAACCTAATTACCATTCCTCTGACCCCTGCCCCTTTGGCTCCTCTTGCAGGAGCATTATGGAACGCGCGCTCTGTCCGTAACAAACTGTCATACATTCACGAACTGTTTATCTCTCAAAACCTTTCCTTTCTGGGTCTCACAGAAACATGGCTGACACCCTCAGACACCTCCTCCCCTGCTGCACTCTCTTATAGTGGATTTCAATTCACTCACACCCCCTGCCCCGGCTGCAAACATGGTGGAGGAGTTGGTATTCTCCTATCAGACACCTGCTCCTACACCCCAACTCCACTGCCACCCTCCATTACGCTCACCTCATTTGAAGTACACTCTGTTCGCATCTACTCTCCCTCCAACCTTCAAGTAGCTGTCATTTACCGCCCTCCAGGCCCAGCAAGCATCTTTCTTGACCACTTCAACACCTGGCTACTACACTTTCTTTCTGCCGACATCCCCACTATCATCATGGGTGACTTCAACATCCCTATTGACACCTGCCACTCGGCCGCCTCTAAACTCCTGTCGCTCTCTTCCTCCTTCGGCCTATCACAGTGGTCTTCAGCTCCCACCCACAGAGATGGTCACACTCTGGATCTGATCTTTACCCGCTTTTGCTCCCTATCTAACCTTTCTAACTCGCCTCTCCCCCTATCCGACCACAACCTACTCACCTTCTCTTCACTGGTCTCTTCTGTAGCCCCCCCGGTCCACACACCAGCACACCCCCGCAGGAACCTTAAACATCTCGACCTTCGCTTGCTTTCTGACTCTCTTCTCCCACTCTCTACCATCTGTTGCCTCCAAGACCCAGAAGCTGCTACCACCCTATACAACACCACAATAAGTACAGCTCTGGACACTGTTGCCCCCCTCACACATAACAAAATCCGGAAAATCAACAGACAACCCTGGCACACCAACCTGACCAAGAAACTCAGACAAGCTTCCAGGGCTGCTGAGCGACAATGGAAAAAATCCCCTTCTATAGATCATCTCACCGCATACAAGCAATCCCTTCTCATATTCAAATCCTCACTCGCTGATGCAAAACAGGCCTACTTCTCATCTCTCATATCTTCCCTGTCACACAGCCCTAAACAACTTTTTAGCACTTTTAACTCCCTTCTCCGCCCCCCAGCGCCCCCACCCTCTCCTCTCTTCTCAGCTGAGGACTTTGCCAAATATTTCAAACAAAAGATAGTCCACATCAGAGAAAGCTTTACTACACAGTCCCCACAGACCCTCTACACATCTGCTCGGTCCTCTCCCCCTAAAACCCGCTTCTCCACCATTACAGAAGAAAAACTCTCCACTCTACTCTCCAGATCACATCTCACCACCTGTGCACTTGACCCGATCCCATCCCACCTCATCCCTAACCTCACCACAGTGTTTATCCCAGCCCTAACTCATCTCTTCAATCTATCACTAAACTCTGGTGTCTTCCCCTCTGCTTTTAAACATGCTACCATTACACCCATCCTCAAAAAGCCTTCACTTGACCCATCTTCCCTGTCCAGTTATCGCCCCATATCACTTCTTCCGTATGCCTCAAAGCTACTTGAACAACATGTCCATTCTGAACTGTCCTCCCACCTCTCCTCTTGCTCCCTCTTTGACCGCCTACAATCCGGCTTCCGAACCCACCACTCGACCGAGACTGCCCTTACCAAAGTCACCAATGACCTACTGACAGCCAAAACCAAGAAACAATACTCTGTCCTCCTTCTCCTTGACCTGTCCTCTGCCTTCGACACTGTTGACCACACCCTTCTGTTGCAAACTCTCTCATCTCTTGGCATCACTGACCTGGCTCTCTCCTGGATCACATCATACCTCACATACCGGACGTTTAGCGTCTCCCACTCCCGCACCACCTCCTCGTCTCATGCCCTCTCTGTTGGTGTCCCGCAAGGCTCTGTCCTAGGACCCCTGCTCTTCTCAATCTACACTTTTGGCCTGGGACAGCTCATAGAGTCCCATGGCTTTCAGTATCACTCCTATGCTGATGACACACAAATCTACCTTTCTGGTCCAGACATCACCACCTTACTATCAAGAATCCCACAATGTCTATCTTCTATATCATCCTTCTTCGCCTCTCGCTTTCTTAAACTTAACATGGATAAGACAGAATTCATAATCTTTCCCCCATCTTGTTCAACCCCCCCAACAGACCTATCTATCACGATCAATGGCTGCACATTATCCCCAGTCAAAAAAGCCCGCTGCCTTGGAGTGACCTTAGATTCTGCCCTTTCCTTCCGACCGCACATCCAAGCCCTTTCCACCACCTGCCGCCTCCAACTCAAAAACATCTCCCGCATCCGTGCTTTCCTTAACTTTGAATCTGCGAAAATGCTCGTACATGCCCTCATTATCTCCCGCCTAGACTACTGCAACATTCTTCTCTGTGGCCTTCCATCTAGCACCCTCGCACCCCTCCAATCTATCCTCAACTCCGCTGCCCGACTAATCCACCTCTCACCTTATTACTCCTCTGCCTCTCCCCTCTGCCAATCCCTTCACTGGCTCCCCATTGCCCAACGAATCCACTTCAAAGTACTGACAAACACATACAAGGCCGTCCATAACCTGTCCCCTCCCTACATCTCTGAGCTACTTTCCCGATACATCCCCACACGCACTCTCCGATCCTCACAAGACCTCCTTCTCTCCTCTCCTCTTATCGCCTCTTCCCACAATCGACTCCAAGATTTCTCCCGTGCATCCCCCATACTCTGGAACTCGCTACCCCAACATATCAGACTCTCACCTACAGTGGAATCCTTCAAAAGAAACCTGAAAACCCACCTCTTCAGAAAAGCCTACAACCAATGACCCTGCTGCCTCTATACCGCCATGACCAACTCAACCCGCACCTACTGTGTCCTTCTCCCATACCATGTAGATTGTAAGCCCTCACGGGCAGGGCCCTCTCTCCTTCTGTACCAGTTTGTAACTCATCTTGTTTATGATTAGTACAATTGTCTGTTATGTATGTGCACCGCTTATCTATGTACAGCGCTATGGAATGAATGGCGCTTAAATAATAAATAATAATAATCTCCTGAATTTCTTTTTGCAATTGTGTTGTGATTTTTGCCAAGGATTTTCGTTCGTAATCAAGAAGGTACGCTTGCATGCGCAGCGAGTTTTCTGTAAGGAGTATTTCCCACCCCTTAATAAACTCCAAGTCTTCCTGGTGTGAATTTGGGGTTATGTTTATTCTCATTCCCCTGTAAACTATTTGTTGTTGGATGTATGTTTCTAGGCTGGCAGTTTCCCATACACCTCGTATATATCGTTTGTAAGTTTTGTTAATTTCTTTAAAGGCCTGTTCTACATCCAAACAGTCCACAGGTAGGCTTTCTGTGGAAAATACTCGACCTGCCTCAGCCAAGAACGTTTGTGTAGTTGCGGGGTTTGAGAGGAATCCTGCCATTTACCCACTATACACCTAACAGGGTGTACTTATGTCCCTCCTATAAATTATCTCCCTATGGTATTGGGAAATGACTGGGATTTTGACCCTTTATTTGAATTTCAACTACTACTTTCCCTTTAGGTGCAAGGATGAGGTGTGTTTTTTACAACAGCTATCTACTACTAATGTCCTTTAGGACTCATTTGTACCTTTTAATCCTGCACCTACCAATTCCTAAAACGTAACTTTTAATACTTTGAAATAATAGTTTTTTAATAGTGCCACATCAACGATTTGTGATTTAAAATTCCCAGTATCACTGGCCTTATAATACCGCTTGAGGCATGCTGCCAGTACAATTGGCTGGCTTCATATGCCTGTTAATAACTTGGGACACACATTGCCTTCACAGGCTGCGCGCTTGCCTGTTTTTCTGACGGCTGTATGTCCCAGAAATTATCAATATGTGCTAGGGCCAAAGTGATTGCTGATCTAAAATTGGAGCTACACGCTGCCCCCCGACATGTTTCGCCGTATCACGGCGTCCTCAGGGGTTAGGGCAGTGTATGAGCGTGTCCGCTTTCCTTGTGGCTTATATGACCTTTGTTTGTGACGTAATTCTGTGCGTCTTCATGGGGGCGTGTTGGATAACTCTGCTGGGCTGCTGATTGGATGAGTTTAGGGGCTCGACTCTGTGACGTACTCGCCTCGTTCCCTGACACTTCTTGTGTATAGTTATCGCCGATCCTATTGGTGCGAGTCATCATCCGGTGTCGCGCTTGTTGATGATGTAAGAGCTCTCGCCGCTCTCACGCTACTGCGCATGTTTTGGCACTTTGTTCGCGATCCGGATTCTCCATTGCGCATGCCTACGGACTTCGGCTTCTGCAGCTTCGCTGCACATCAGTTCTTCAGGTAGTTTATACCCATACCAATTCCCTTAGTTACCTTTATTTTCTACCCACAGAATCTTCATTCAGCAGTGATGATGGCTATTTCCCAGCAGGTTTCCCCCAAGTTCATTATATATTTTCACCCTGAGGTGAGGGTGAAAATATATAATGAACTTGGGGGAAACCTGCTGGGAAATAGCCATCATCACTGCTGAATGAAGATTCTGTGGGTAGAAAATAAAGGTAACTAAGGGAATTGGTATGGGTATAAACTACCTGAAGAACTGATGTGCAGCGAAGCTGCAGAAGCCGAAGTCCGTAGGCATGCGCAATGGAGAATCCGGATCGCGAACAAAGTGCCAAAACATGCGCAGTAGCGTGAGAGCGGCGAGAGCTCTTACATCATCAACAAGCGCGACACCGGATGATGACTCGCACCAATAGGATCGGCGATAACTATACACAAGAAGTGTCAGGGAACAAGGCGAGTACGTCACAGAGTCGAGCCCCTAAACTCATCCAATCAGCAGCCCAGCAGAGTTATCCAACACGCCCCCATGAAGACGCACAGAATTACGTCACAAACAAAGGTCATATAAGCCACAAGGAAAGCGGACACGCTCATACACTGCCCTAACCCCTGAGGACGCCGATATACGGCGAAACATGTCGGGGGGCAGCGTGTAGCTCCAATTTTAGATCAGCAATCACTTTGGCCCTAGCACATATTGATAATTTCTGGGACATACAGCCGTCAGAAAAACAGGCAAGCGCGCAGCCTGTGAAGGCAATGTGTGTCCCAAGTTATTAACAGGCATATGAAGCCAGCCAATTGTACTGGCAGCATGCCTCAAGCGGTATTATAAGGCCAGTGATACTGGGAATTTTAAATCACAAATCGTTGATGTGGCACTATTAAAAAACTATTATTTCAAAGTATTAAAAGTTACGTTTTAGGAATTGGTAGGTGCAGGATTAAAAGGTACAAATGAGTCCTAAAGGACATTAGTAGTAGATAGCTGTTGTAAAAAACACACCTCATCCTTGCACCTAAAGGGAAAGTAGTAGTTGAAATTCAAATAAAGGGTCAAAATCCCAGTCATTTCCCAATACCATAGGGAGATAATTTATAGGAGGGACATAAGTACACCCTGTTAGGTGTATAGTGGGTAAATGGCAGGATTCCTCTCAAACCCCGCAACTACACAAACGTTCTTGGCTGAGGCAGGTCGAGTATTTTCCACAGAAAGCCTACCTGTGGACTGTTTGGATGTAGAACAGGCCTTTAAAGAAATTAACAAAACTTACAAACGATATATACGAGGTGTATGGGAAACTGCCAGCCTAGAAACATACATCCAACAACAAATAGTTTACAGGGGAATGAGAATAAACATAACCCCAAATTCACACCAGGAAGACTTGGAGTTTATTAAGGGGTGGGAAATACTCCTTACAGAAAACTCGCTGCGCATGCAAGCGTACCTTCTTGATTACGAACGAAAATCCTTGGCAAAAATCACAACACAATTGCAAAAAGAAATTCAGGAGATCCAAACATTTAAAACCAAACCAGAGTTTGTGGAGTACGAACAAAAATTACAAAGAAACGTAGAGAGTCTACAGGGGGAAATCAAGGAGCGAAAGCATAGGAAATATAACAGAGATAAAAAAGATTTCGACACAGGCAATATATACTTCAGAAAACAAGGGGGGCGCTTTCCAGCTAGGCCAAAAGAGAATTGGAGAGAATACACGGATATATCGGAATCTGATTTCTCTGAAGTAGAAAGTAATAATATACAAACTACAGTCAAGACCAAACGTAGACCCAAAAACAAACCGACATATCCACAAAAAAGATACCCACAAAAGGGTTCCACCACAAATATAAACCCAAGTTCAGCTGGGAATATAACATGGGTTACAAGCCAAGAATCAGGCCAGAACACACAAGCACAGTACTCTCAATGTTCACAATTTCCGTTGTTGCCTTCATCATCTATACCAACAAATGTTGCACTACAGCCCCAAAATGGAATACAGGGGGGTTTTTTAGGACAGGGGATGGGATTACGAGACAGGGAGAAGTGGGGCTACAATCAAAAGATGTAAATATCCAAAAACCGCAAGTAACAGGAAGTCATCCTGATTATAGCCCAATAACGAATCCAAGTAACAAAAATGGGGCAATGCAGATAATTAATAAAACAAAGATAAATCTGACTGCGGAGCATAATAGCCTTATACACAAAGGCCTCTCCTTCACCCCTGCACCACACTTCAACTGCTTCCTGTGGGTAAAGGACATCAACCTATTCGCTAGGAAACTAGCATTACATAAAGAATTCAACTCTAGGGAACAGGTAGAAATTAACATTCAGAGACGTGAGAGAGAAGCAGTTGAGACACTTGAGTGTCTGCTAAGGGAAGGAGAAGGTGAAGTACTAGCCCCTTGTCCACCATTTAGTACCCTAACCCCTAAGTCCAGATTCACCCCCCCTTTTGGGAAATATGCAAACATTCAAACATTTGTTGATGTTGTGACCAGAGACTTACAAAAAATGAAAGCTCCCAAGAGGAACAAGCATAGTAATCTGAGCTTGGAAGAGCAGACAGCTATGAAAGATCTAATAGAAAATGAGAATCTGGTTATAAAACCTTCGGATAAAGGAGGAAATATAGTACTGCTAGAAAGGAATGATTATGAGCAAATGGTAATGGATCTTCTCAATGATAAAAATACATATAGGGAACTACAGTCAGACCCCACTGAGAAATATGTATTAGAGTTAAAGAAATTATTAAAAAATGCCAAGGATCGCAATTTACTAACAAAGGAAGAGTACAAAGTTATGTACAGGCCGCGACCTACTAGAGCAACCTTTTATGCCATCCCAAAAGTCCATAAGCAAAGAGAACCGATTCCAGGGAGACCTATCGTCTCAGGCAATCAAAGCCTCTGTGAGAGCATAAGTGAATATGTGGAACAGATCATCTCCCCATTTGTTAAAACCCTACCTTCGTACCTTAGGGATACTAAGGATACTGTCGTCAGGTTGCAGGAAATCCAGGTAAATTCACATACACTAGTAGCCAGTCTTGATGTTGAAGCACTGTATACAAGCATTCAACATCATTTAGGCATACAGGCTATTCAATATTATTTAAATTCAAAGGGAACACAATACCACGAACATAATAATTTTGTTATTTCACTATTAAAGTTTTTGTTGGAGCACAATTATTTTTTATTTAATGGAAAATATTATTTACAGGTCACCGGAACTGCTATGGGCACGATTTGTGCACCAAGTTATGCAAATTTATTTTTAGGGTGGTGGGAAGATCGTATAGTATTCACTGATACAATGGAGAGGTACACACAGCACATATTATTTTGGGGTCGTTATATTGACGATATTCTAATTTTTTGGGACGCCACAGAAGCACAATTTCATGAGTTTGTATGCCACTTAAATGACAACCAAGTAGGCATGAAGTTTACAGCCGAAATACACAGGAGCACATTGAATTTCCTGGATCTGAGAATAAACCTGCAACCTGACGGCAGAATCCAAACAGAAATACATCGTAAATTAACATCAACAAACAATCTGCTACATTGGCAGAGCTTCCATCCTGACCCCCTTAAGAAAGGAATCCCGGTGGGACAGTATCTCAGGGCCAGGCGGAACTGTTCCACCGAGGAAGCATTCCAAAAAGAGAGTAACATTCTATACTCACGTTTTTATGAGAGAGGCTATTCCAAAAAATGTCTACATCGGGCCTACAACAGGGCCAGGAAGACAAAGAGGCTTGACCTATTGACAGATAAAAAAACAAAAGAGGGAGCGAAAATTATACGATGTATAGGAACATACGACACTGAACATAGAGCTATACAACAGATTCTAAAAAGACACTGGCACATACTGCAAACAGATGTAGATTTACAACGAGTGATACCAAAATACCCTGCCATAACATACAGAAGAGGACAGAACTTGAAAGAAAAACTAGTCCACAGCCATTACCAACCCCAAGGGGCTGGTAAAAAAACCACTTGGCTGACCCACAATGGATCATATCCATGTGGGGACTGTGTCTTTTGCAGTAAGATGGAAGTTACCAAAACATTCAAAAACCCAGTAGATGGAAAAAGTTATGAAGTCAGGGACTACATCAATTGTAAGACAAAGGGAGTAGTGTATATCATCAGATGCGAGTGTCCGAAATTATATGTTGGAAAAACCATCCAGGAATTGAGACGGCGAATATCAAAACACATAAGCAGTATCAGTACAGGAGAGGATACCAGCCTAGCGAGACACATGAGAGAGAAGCATAAAGGTTGCAATACAATTAAATTTTGGGGAGTAATGAAGATGAAAACAGGCCCACGGAAAGGGGATATAGACAGAAAACTCCAACAAGAGGAAACGAAATGGATCTACCTACTGAATAGTCTCTCCCCAAATGGCCTAAATGAGGGATTTACGTACTCGTCCTTCCTATAAATATCAACCGTATCTGTGAACAGAAGAAATAAAAATAAAACAAGAAAATATCACTGATACAAATAGATTAAGTAATAATTAATGATGAAAGAACAGCCAGACAGTGGCAATTTCTCCTGCGAACAGAAAAAATAAAAATAAAAATAAAACAAGAAAATACTATCATACAAATAGATCAAGCAATAATTAATGATGAAAGAGCAGCTAGACAGTGGCAAGACCAAAAAATAACAGCATCTTTAAAGGAAAGATAGTGAAAAAGGAAAATTGAGTAGGGACAATTTCATGGAAGTAGTGGAAATTGAGCAAGATCCAATTAAACTATTAAAGGAAAAGTTTTCCGTACTAAAAAGATGGCAAATATAGAAAACTGATAAAAAATTATAGGGAAAATCAAAGGAGTTAGTTTTTAATGAACTAGTGATAGTGAAGAAGATATATATATAGTATGGCCCTATTTTATATATCTCAAGAAAAACTTGGAATTAAGTTCAATCATATTTCCAGAAATGAATCCCTAGAAAAGTATGTAAATACAGTGTATATGTAGAAGACATACACTATATTGGAAAAGAGGTCATCCAACTATCAATCCTGGAGAGGAGATGTGAGGTGAGGGTGAAAATATATAATGAACTTGGGGGAAACCTGCTGGGAAATAGCCATCATCACTGCTGAATGAAGATTCTGTGGGTAGAAAATAAAGGTAACTAAGGGAATTGGTATGGGTATAAACTACCTGAAGAACTGATGTGCAGCGAAGCTGCAGAAGCCGAAGTCCGTAGGCATGCGCAATGGGGAATCCGGATCGCGAACAAAGTGCCAAAACATGCGCAGTAGCGTGAGAGCGGCGAGAGCTCTTACATCATCAACAAGCGCGACACCGGATGATGACTCGCACCAATAGGATCGGCGATAACTATACACAAGAAGTGTCAGGGAACGAGGCGAGTACGTCACAGAGTCGAGCCCCTAAACTCATCCAATCAGCAGCCCAGCAGAGTTATCCAACACGCCCCCATGAAGACGCACAGAATTACGTCACAAACAAAGGTCATATAAGCCACAAGGAAAGCGGACACGCTCATACACTGCCCTAACCCCTGAGGACGCCGTGATACGGCGAAACATGTCGGGGGGCAGCGTGTAGCTCCAATTTTAGATCAGCAATCACTTTGGCCCTAGCACATATTGATAATTTCTGGGACATACAGCCGTCAGAAAAACAGGCAAGCGCGCAGCCTGTGAAGGCAATGTGTGTCCCAAGTTATTAACAGGCATATGAAGCCAGCCAATTGTACTGGCAGCATGCCTCAAGCGGTATTATAAGGCCAGTGATACTGGGAATTTTAAATCACAAATCGTTGATGTGGCACTATTAAAAAAACTATTATTTCAAAGTATTAAAAGTTACGTTTTAGGAATTGGTAGGTGCAGGATTAAAAGGTACAAATGAGTCCTATGGAACTTAGGAAGGTCCTGAACTGTGAATCTGAAAGGTACCTCTTCATGAATAAGTTCAGACATTTTATTAATGCAAATAAATGTGGAAACGGCTTGGCTAGGCTGATCCAGAGGCAGAGAAATAAAACTGCCATATATAAAATTAAAAATGAAAATGGAAACATGGAACAGATGACAGATAAGATAGCCATAGCCTTCCAAAATTTTTATAATAAGCTTTATAATTTGGAAGCTAATAGATTGGTCTCCAGACCCCCTGACACGAACATTCACAATTGTCTTAAACAGATAAAATTGCCTAGCATTGATAAGGCTCAAAAGGAGCTTTTAGCATCTCCCCTGTCTCAGAAAGAAATAGATGAGGCAATTATCAGGCTACCAGCGGGTAAATGCCCAGGTCCCAACGGTTTTGGGATATCCTACTATAAGAAATTTAAAGAAATACTCACGCCACATATGACTAAATATTTTAATGAGGTGGGATTGTCCATAAACTTTAGGCCAGAAACATTGGCTGTGAATATTTCGCTTATTCCAAAAGAGGATAAAGATCCTACCCTATGCCAAAATTACCGCCCGATATCATTACTGAATAATGATCTAAAAATTTATGCCAAAATAATAGCAAATAGATTGCAAAAAATATTACCAACCATTATCACAAGAACAGGTAGGATTTATGCTGGGAGGAGAAGCCAAAGAAAATATAATGAAGGCCCTATTCAGAATTGAATACAGTAAGAAGTACAAAATACCTCTGGCTCTGATCTCGACCGACGCCGAGAAAGCCTTTGACAGGCTTAATTGGAATTTTCTTATGGCTTCCCTCTCTAGATTTGGTCTTCCCGACACCTTTATTCAAAAGATACAAGCTCTATACACTACCCCCTCTGCATAAGTTCTAGTTAATGGGACAGCCTTGCAGTCCTTTACAATTCGTAATGGCACCAGGCAGGGATGCCCTCTATCCCCTCTTCTGTTCATTATATATCTGGAACCTCTCTTGGCAAAAGTTAGGCAAAATGAGGGAGTCACTGGCTTGGGGACAAGAAGATTTGTCCATAAATCTACTGCCCATGCCTATGCCATATTTTTTGTCTCCGATCCAGTGACTTCTATCCCAAATCTCCTCAAGGAAATAAATGATTTTGGCAGACTTTTATACTTCAAAATAAACCTTTTAAAATCTACAATCTTTAATGTGAATATTAACAGTCAAACTTGGGATAAACTGAATTCCATTAGTAGCCTTAAACCAACTACCACACATTTTAAATATTTAGGCATTAACATAACAAACAATCCCAATGATTTATACTCCCTGAATTTTAACGCATTAATTCAGAAAGTTAAATCAGATTTGGAAGAATGGAGCGATCTCTTTGTCTCCTGGTTTGGTTGTATCAACCTTGTGAAGATGATCACTCTCCCCAGGATCCTATATTTTTTACAAGGAATCCCCATGGCTTTACCCAGAAGCTTTTTTATAATCATTAAAAGGGCAGTAAAGGACAGAACCATCTGTCGTATAACACGTTAATAAAACCAAAGTATAAGGGCGGTCTTGGTCTCCCAGACATTGAAAAATACAGTGTGGCTACTTTGCTAACGAGAATTAGAGAATTGAATGTGTATCCATTAAGAAAGTACTGGGTGGACTTAGAAGAAGAATGTGCGTCGTGCCCACTGAATTATTTAATCTGGAAGGCCAAAAATAACAAATATATGTACAACAAAGTTGATAATCCTTAATAATACTAAACACGCACTTAAAATCTGGCATAATCTCCAAAGAAAACACAATATACAAACACCTGACTGTGTAGAACTACCTTTGCTGGTTTCAATCCCGAAAAAAAATGAGATTAGTCAGGAATAGGATTAACTCTTGAGAGACTTGCTATCGGTCAATACACCGATGGATTATACTAACTATATGCAAAATAAAAAGCTTCCCCAGTTTACTAAAAAAGAGTATGACCAGATTATGAAGCTGTTAGCATCGATGACTCTCCAATCCACACCACAAAAGTTCCGAAACGATCTTTCTAAAACGATGCTTAGTATGGCCCCCCTTCATCATGGCATATCTAGATTCTATTCCATTATTAATGAGACCGCACTTCCTCCACCGTATCTTGGCAGATGGATAACTGAACTCCAAAAGTCCTTTAACGAACAGGAAACTACATCGATTTTACAATCCCCTGTACCCAAAATAACCTCAACAGGACTCCAAGAATCACACTTTAAACTTGTTTCCAAATGGTACAGAGGACCCCTGTTCTTCTGAACAAGATTAATCCAGAGATTCCCGTTCACTGCTGGAGATGCGGTGGGGGAGTCGGCTCTTACACACACATCTGGTTTGACTGCAATAAAATTACTCCACTATGGTCTAAATTCAATCAGATACTCTCTGAGATATATGAAACTGAATTGGAGGTGGATAAAGATCTAGTTCTGTTAGGACTTTACAATAAGAAACACACTTGGTTTAAAGATCGAGTATTTCCATTTTTGATTGCTGCACTTAAGACCATCATACCAAGACATTGGTTGAGTGTAGAGACTCCATCCATACAGGAATGGCTAAAGGAAGTTACGATAATTAGTAGATTTGAAAAACTAAAGTGGACAATTGCAGGGAATCTCAAGAAGTATCTCGGGATCTGGACCAAATGGAATGACTATGCATCTACGAGCAGGATATCCAAATACTTTGATTAAAGCTTTTTTTTTTAGATTATCTCTTTTTGATTATATAAAATAACATGTGACAATGTTTTGTTTTGTTTGTCCCTTTATGACCCTTTGTTCTATGTCTCCCTTCCCATCCCCTTTACCCTCCCCTCCCCCCTCCCTCCTCTCACCATTCTATGAACCTATTTCAAATGCTATATATCAGTTTCTTTAAATTGTAATCATACATAAAGAATGCCTTTCCTTACATGTTATATGCTCAGTTTAAATATCAATATAATAACATTAGATATACTAATCATACGTTTTTAGGAAATACATCATATTGATGTTATTTTATCATTGATTGACATCGCTTATGTACTCATGCAATTATAATGGTGATTGATACCCTAATTTGCACTGTTTAAAGCTTGTAATGCCTTTGTTATATTTCACAATAAAACAAAAATTTACAACCAATTTTTAGGGACAGGTTCAGGTCTGAAGTCACTTTGCGAGGCTTACATAATAGAAACCACACAAAAATGACCCCATTCTATAAACTACACCCCTCAAGGTATTCAAAACTGATTTTACAAACTTTGTTAGCCCTTTAGGTGTTCCACAAAAATTAATGGAAAATAGAGATACAATTTCAAAATTTCACTTTTTTGGCAGATTTTCCATGTTTAATAAATCAAACTCAATATTTATGGCCCTGATTCTGTAGTTTACAGAAACACCCCATATGTGGTCGTAAACCGCTGTACGGCACAAGGCAGAAAGAAAGGAATGCCATACGGTTTTTGGAAGGCAGATTTTGCTGGACTGTTTTTTTTTTTACACCATGTCCCATTTGAAGCCCCCCTGATGCACCCCTAGAGTAGAAACTCCAAAAAAGGGGCCCCATTTTAGAAACTACGGGATAGGGTGACAGTATTGTTGGTACTAGTTTAGGGTAGATATGATTTTTGGTTGCTCTATATTACACTTTTTGTGAGGCAAGATAACAAGAAATAGCTGTTTTGGCACCGTTTTTATTTTTTGTTATTTACAACATTCATCTGACAGGTTAGATCATGTGATATTTTTATAGACCAGGTTGTCACGGATGCGGCGATACCTAATATGTATACTTTTTTTTTATTTATGTAAGTTTTACACAATAATATTTTTTAAACAAAAAAAATCATGTTTTAGTGTCTCCATATTCTGAGAGCCATAGTTTTTTTCAGTTTTTGGGCTATTATCTTAGATAGGGTCTTATTTTTTGCGGAATGAGATGACGGTTTGATTGGCACTATTTTGGGGTGCGTATTACTTTTTGATCGCTTGCTATTACACTTTTTGTGATGTAAGGTGACAAAAAATGGTTTATTTAGCACAGTTTAAAAAAAAAAAAATTTACGTTTTTCATCTGAGGGGTTAGGTCATGTGATATTTTTATAGAGCCGGTCGATACGGACGCGGCGATACCCAATATGTATACTTTTATTTTATTTATGTAAGTTTTACACAATAACAGCTTTAAAAAATAAATAAATTATGTTTTAGTGTCTCCATATTCTGAGCCATAGGTTTTATATTTTTGGGGCGATTGTCGCAGGTAGTGGCTCATTTTTTTGCGGGATGAGGTGACGGTTAGATTGGTACTATTTTGGTGGGCAAACGCCTTTTTGATCGCTTGCTGTTGTACTTTTTGTGATGTAAGGTGACAAAAAAATGGTTTATTTAGCACAGTTTTTATTTTTTACGGTGTTCATCTGAGGGGTTAGGTCATGTGATATGTTTATAGAGCCGGTCGATACGGACGCGGCGATACCTAATATGTATACTCCCCCCCCCCCCCCTATTTTTTACCAATTGTTTTTTAACTTTATTTGGGGAAAATGAAGTTATTGTTTATTTTTACTTGAAACTTTTAATTTTTGGGGGGGAAACTTTATTTTTTAAACTTTTATTTCACTTTATTTTGGGGGTCTAGTCCTTTACAATGCATTCCAATACTTCTGTATTGGAATCCATTGGCTGTATGAGTAATACAGTGAGTATTACTCATACAGCTTCCGGCCTGTGAGATCCAGGGGGCTGAATCTCACAGGCAAGTCACAGGAAGGCAGCAGCGATGCCTCAGGAAGGCATTGCGCTGCCTTCCATGCCATCGGGTCCACCCCACAGCCGCATGGGGACCCGATGGCACCGCCACACACCGCTGCAAACCGCAGGTAAAGCCGCAAATGGCAGGTCTGAATTGGGTCCTTAAGGACTCGGGAACCATGCCGTACCGGTACGTCATGGGTCTTTAAGGGGTTAAACGAAGGTCAACGATACCTTTCCAAAATACAATAACATTGCTTCATAAACCTAAATTATCTGATTTAAATTTTATTGAGGAACATTTATAGGCCAAAGAAATTAGTTTGCTTCCTATTATCCAGATAATCTTTAGTTCTGAAAAAGATTAAAACAACAATTCAAGTCTAATGTACAACCCGTATCTGCTAGAATTCCATCTACTGTACCTATCTTTTTTATGGTGTTCTCTTTAAGTCCTAGTTTCTAAGGATGAGTTTCTGTTCCAATTTGAAACTAATGGGCTGAAATATTTTCTCTATGTAAATTAAAATGTTTTTTACATTTAGACAGTATAAAATTGTATTGGAACTAAGTTAAAGGGGAACTATCTGCATGCATGAAAAGTGGGCCTGGTAATTTAGACCTGGTAATTAACCAATCTTTTAATGCCTGAACAGGACATATTGTGGAGGAATGAATTTTATTCAGACTAAACCAAGTTCCATTAACTTGTTGGTTGGTTTTGGATCTTTTTAAGAAAATTTTGATTATTTTGGGATAAATTAATAAGTAGTTAATGGTGCTTTTGTTGTTCTATTCATAGCTGTAAATTCACTGATGCGAAGTGCAGTGAAAAAAGAAAGTAGAAAGGCCACTTTAAATAGGCACGTCTCATAAGGAGATTAGAAAATGGCTGGAAATCAACGGATTTCTGTAAAAATTCTAGAGATAATGGTCTGGTTCTAGTTTTTTCAGGTTTAATTCTTTTTGATCCTTTGATTATTTGTTTTGAAAAAGATTATTATCCTGCTCCTTGAAATTATTGACCTAGCAGAATGTTCTCCACTTGTTCTATGCGGCTGAATAAGCAGCCCATGTAGACGGGGCTAGAGCGTTGCAAACTAAACCGTTGATCATTTCCAAATCGACTTCCAAAGTTTTAAAGGGCAAGGGATTCCTTTCTCCTCAGCTTCCGGCACCAGCTGTCTGAACTGAGAGAAATTCTGCCGAGACAAAGAATCTGCAATTATATTAGACGTACCTTCTAAATATTTGGCTTTTATCCAAATATTATTTTTTAAACACATTTTTTTTAAAACATATTAAGACAAATTGTCTACCTCAGATTTTGCAGATAAGCAGTTTATTCAAAAAAACACACCCTTATTGTCAGAGAACAATAAGATGCGTTTGTTTTTTAAATTACTTTGCCAAATTGTTAAAGCTACCAGTACCGGAAAGAGTTCCTAGAAATAAATGTTTTTTATGAATGGTTTTCCTAACTAATCTTTTGGCCATTTTTCAGATGACCACTGATTCTTAAAAATTACTCCATAACCAACTGATGCCGCAGCATCTGTAAACAATTGAAGTGAGTCACAATCAATAAATTCCCGCTGCCACATGGATCTACCGTTATAATCCTCCAGGAAGCATAGCCAAATTTAAATGTCATCTTTCATTTGTTTAGTCAGGTGAATATGATCAAAAGGATGTTTATTTCCCACTGTGGCAGAATACATACGCTTAGAAAAGATTCTCCCCATAGGGATCACCCTGGCTATAAAATTTAAAGATCCCAAAGCGGATTGTAAGCGTCTTAATGTGGTTTTCTTGGACCTTTATAGATAATGTAATAATTTATTTTTTCCTCTGGAATCTTGAATTCAATTTTTTCCGCGTCTATGGATATTTCATATTTTTTGTGGGATATACAGTTTTTTGTTCCGCTAGTGGAATTTGAAAGTAATCAGAAATATTTTTGAATGTATTAAGCAAGTTGATACAATCATCTGATTTATCCTTACCGATGAACAGAAAATCATCTAAGTAATGGATTATGTAACCTCCACTTGTATGACTTTCTACCATCCAGTGTAAAAATGTTGAAAATGCCCCCCCCCCCCCCCAAAAAAAAGGAGGAGGATAGGGGAAAATCTATAGGAAGTGCTTTGTCATAGTAAAATTTCCCTTCAAATTGGAAGCCTAGAGAGTTATAACCAATCTGAAGGCAGATTTAATGTCCGTTTTTGCCAAGAGAGCATTTCTATCTGCTTTGTTAAGTAAGGATAGCGCTTGATCAAAAGATGCATAATAAGCTGTTGAAGCATTTGTTTTCAATTCAATCGTTTAGAGAACTATCTTTTGGGTATGACAAATTATGTATTAGGCGGTAGCTATTAACCTCCTTTTGTGGTACTAAACCAAGTGGTGAAATTCTAAAGTTATTAAAAGGGGGCTGAAAAAAAGGGGCCAGCTCCCTGTTCTCTGAAATTTCTTTATCAATTTTTTCTTGAACAGCTCTTTTGTTAATATTTACAGATTTTAAGTTTTTAACAAAGGAACAACCAGAACCAACAAAAGTAGGTACCGTATTTTTCACCCTATAAGACGCACTGGCCCATAAGACACACCTAGGTTTTTGAGGAGGAAAATAAGAAAAAAAATATTTTGAACCAAAAGGTGTGCTTTTGGTGGGTTTTGAACTAATTGTGGTCTGTGGGTGGCACTGTTATGGGGGATCTGTGGGTGACACTTATGGGGGATCTGTGGGTGACACTTATGGGGGATCTGTGGGTGACAGTTATGGGGGGGGGGATCCATGTGTCATCCACAGATCCCCTTCATAAGTGTCCCTGTAGTGAATGACCCTCAATACACGGGCTGGGGGCCGGCGTCTGCTTTTTTAATGACAGCGGGGCCCGTGCAGTGACTATTCTACTACACGGGCCCCGCTCACTGTATAATCGTATCTCTAATAGTTAATGGTTACCGTATGTATATAATCGCATAAGGAGCGCTGTGTATTACCGGTACTTACAACTACAAGCGCTCGCCAAGAGGAGGGAGGAGGCAGGAGGCAGGCCGGGAGGACAGGCGCTGTCAGCGTGAGTCATACGTCATGCGCGCACGCAGCCTGCTTCATTCATAAAGTGGGCGGCGCAGGCACGTGACGTATGACTCACACTGCCAGCGCCCGTCCTCCCAGCCTGCCTCCTCCCTCCTCCCTCCTCTCGGCGAGCGCTTGTAGTTGTAAGTACCGGTAATACACAGCGCCCCTTATGCGATTATATACATACGGTAACCTTTAACTATTAGAGATATGATTATACAGTGAGCGGGGCCCGTGTAGTAGAATAGTCACTGCACGGGCCCCGCTGTCATTATAAAAGCAGACGCCGGCCCCCAGCCCTCCTCCCTCACAGCTGATACACCCGCCGCGCGGCATCGTGGCGGGTGTATCATTGAAAACAAGGCAAAATCAGCAGCATTCGCCGTATAAGACGCACTGCTATTTTCCCCCCACTTTTGGGGGGGGGAAAGTGCGTCTTATACGGCGAAAAATACGGTGCATAAAAACCATTTGTAAAACCCTCAATTAATATTTGAGCTTTCATTTTGTCTGGGTATATTTTTAAATAGTGGATGAGCCTTGGTAGTATCAATTGTGTCATCTCCTCTGTTGGATTCTTTATTGTTTGCATAATGTTGACCATGAGTGGATGAGCCTTGGTAGTATCAATTGTGTCATCTTCTCTATTATATCTGTAAAGAATAATTCAAGGCAACTGGACGTACTGTAGATTTCTTGAAAACGTTTCACTCGTTCTTCCAACGAGCTTTCTCAATCAAAAAATTCTGGGAATAAATATGTAACTGAATCCACATCTGGTAATTATACTCAGCATTGGGTCAAAGGTGTTGATTCCGTTATCCTAATTGGAGTCAGTAGGTGATAAAGACTTCCCAGAAAAAGGTGTCAAGACAGCATTGTATGTGGCAGACAACAGATATATACCATGACCTGGATAAATGAGAACCTTCACAGACATCTCCTCTATTGGATTCTTTATTGTTTGTATAATGTTGACCATGTTTTTTTAGTTTCAAAAATCATTAAATGTACTGAATGTATCAGTGCGTATAGCTGACAATTTTTCACATTGGAGGATTTTGTTAATCCTGTCCAGTACCGTGTGGAAGCAGAGAGTATCAGTACGCCACTTAAAAGCTATGTGAATCCTGGTAGCCATCAATATGTGTTGTGATAGTTTAAACTTGGCATATGTCAACCAATGAGGCTTGTCGCCTAATAAACACAGAGGTAGTGTCATAGGGAAATTACATTGTAATACTGTAGACAGTAAAGAAGTTGTTTGAGCCCACAACCGTCTAACAATTTTGCAAGACCACCAAATGTGATGCATAGATCCTTCATCTTCGCAACCTCTAAAGAAGTTGGGAGAAACCTCTGGGTAAATACGATGGAGTCTGGCAGGGACCATATAGGTTCTGTGTAGTATATTTTTTTTTTAACTCGTTTTATTAAAAGAGTATAGCACAAGTATGGCATACATGTAGCAATAATACTGCCCACGCAGGGGCTCCTTGATAATACATGGAAGACAGTATAGCAGAATCAGATGACATTGAGAGTTTTTTTTTTCAGATCACGAACCTAGGAGAGGGTAGGAGTTAAACCCCGCCTAAACACAACTATCACAGAGTAGAAGAAAAACATGCGCATGGAAAATTCAGCATTAACATCAGTTAGAGCAGTGTATATAAATGCCTAAATGCTGTTCCGTAGCTCATAATGACCCGTCGGCTGCCGAGTGCAGACATGAGGAGTGCAAGGTAAGAGGAGAGGCGCACCAGTCACCCCAAACTTTATCAAATTTCTGTGGGCAGCCCCTATGCTTATATACTATATTCTCCATGGAGACAGCATGGTTCACCAGAGTGAGCCATTGTCCCTTTGAGGGGGGCAAGTCTCCCATCCATCTTAAGGCAATAGCCTTCCTGGCCAGAAATAACGTCTCCGCTAGAAATATTTTATGATAATGCGACCACGCCTCCTCATCAATGACTCCAAGAACGCATGCCTTGGGGCACAATGGTAGCGTCGCAGGAACCATAGTAGCGAGGACCTCCAGGACAGAGACCCAGAACCGACGTATGTGCTCACACTCCCACATCATGTGCCAGAAGTCGGCCCCAACAGCATCACATCTATGGCACCTGGAATGATTGATCCTACCCATCTTCTGGAGTCTAATGGGTGTGAGGTAGCTACGGTGCAGGATATAAAGCTGGATCATCCTATTGTTTATGGAGGGCGATACTTGGGTCGGGGCAAGCAATGCCTCGTTCCATTCCTCAGGAGATAAAGAAGGAATTTGCAGCCTCCATCTTTCCTCGACAGCCATCGGAGTCACCAGCAATCGTCGGTCCAGCAGGTGGGTATATAGCGCAGAAACTATGCCTCTTGGGCCTTGCGACTTCAAAACACCTATAGTAGGATATTTAGAGATATTCCTATCATCTCTCCTAAATTGGGCCTGCAGCGCATGTCTCAACTGTAGATACCTGAAGAAGAGAGTTCGGGGTACCTGAAACCTATCCTGGATCTGGGAGAATGATCTAAGCTGCCCATTCTCATATAGGTCGCACAAAGAGAATATACCATGCCTCTTCCAATCAGCTGCACCCTCCAGCTGCACCAGATGTGGGAACATACAGTTGTCCCAAACGGGGACCTCACTTGGTAAATCCTTATAGGAATTCAACTTGGATGCCTGCCATACCTGGTGAGCTAGCTTATGCACTGGGAGAAGACCCTTTGTAATATAGCGAGAACCCTCCAAAACAGGCCACAGCGTTGGAATCTGCAGATACTCCTGCAAAAAGCACTCAGCGTTCGGCTTTAAGGCGTCAGTAACCCAGTATCTTAGGAACCTGAGCTGACTCGCTATATAATAAAGGAAAAAGTCTGGAAGGGAGGCTCCTCCCTGCAGCTTCGATCTTTGTAGGACCGCCAGTGAGAGTTTCC
The DNA here is from genome assembly GCF_014858855.1 of Bufo gargarizans. Taxonomy (NCBI): domain Eukaryota; kingdom Metazoa; phylum Chordata; class Amphibia; order Anura; family Bufonidae; genus Bufo; species Bufo gargarizans. The sequence goes on from NC_058084.1 coordinate 313,504,038, forward strand.
TCCTAGATTTACCCCACACGAAGGAGGCTATTATAGCGTGTAAGCGTTTAAAAAATCCCCTGGGAACTGGCGTGCAGGCATGGGACAGTAGGTATAAACCCTTGGGCAGCAGCACCATCTTCACCAGGTTCAGTCTACCCATAACCGACAAAGGGAGGGCCTCCCATGTTCTAACCTTGTCCTGGAACAATGTTTCCAAGGGCGCTATGTTCAGGGCATAGGAGAGCTGAGGCTCCCTTGTGATCACTACCCCTAGGTATTTAAATCTATCAACCACAGGCAGGTTGTGCCGGCAGCTATGCCAATCATGGTTCCAGAGTGGCATGATGGCAGATTTACCCCAATTTATGTGCAGCCCGGAGTATTGCCCAAAACGCTCTATAATTTCAATAGCTCTCAAGAGAGATACCTCCGGATCCGACATAAAAAGAATCAGATCGTCTGCATATAACCCAATTCTCTCTTCCCTATCCCCCTCGCTGACACCCACATACACCTGGTCCTGCCTAAATCTGATAGCCAAGTGCTCTATGGCAATCGCAAACAGCAGCGGCGAGAGCGGGCACCCCTGTCTCGTACCCCTGAGTAAGGGAAACCTATCAGAGTGCGACCCATTCAGTTGGATGCTAGCAGTGGGCTTTCTATACAGCAATTCTATCCATTTGATGAACTTGGGGCCAAAGCCAAAATTCCCCAGCACCGCTGTCAAAAAGGGCCACTCCAGTGAGTCAAAGGCCTTGGCCGTGTCCAGTGAGGCCAGAGCCCACTTCTCCATCCTAGCTACCCCCAGCTGGGCAATAACCTGAGCCCTTCTAATGTTGTCCGACGTGGACCTCCCAGGCATGAAGCCCGACTGATCGGGGTGAATAATAGATGTGATAACCTTATTCAGTCTATTAGCAATAATCCTGGTCAGGATCTTATAGTCCAGGTTCAAAAGGGAAATTGGACGATAAGATCCACAGTCCAATGGGTCCTTGCCAGGCTTCAAGATCACAACAATAGATGCATCATACATGGAATCTGGCAAGGAACCTCGGGAGTGCGCCGTTTGATACAGGGTCAGTAACTGAGGGGCTAAGTTATCCCTATATTTTGAGTATACCTCTACCGGAATGCCATCTGGACCTGGTGCCTTCCCTGTCGGTAGATCTCGAATGGCCCTCTCCACCTCCTCTAGTGTTATATCCTCCTCCATAAGACCCTTATCCAGACCTGCTAGCCGAGGATGAGGCACTTCAGCGAGGTAGGATTCCAATTCTGATGCCGAATAAGAAGCCACTGACTTGTACAGATCTCTGTAAAAATCTTGGAAGCATTGCAGTATGTCTTGTGCCGACTCTACAATGCGGCCATCCGCCTCCCGTATCCTGAGCACAGGGGGAGACATGTTATTAGTGCGTGCAATTTGCGCTAGAAGCTTCCCTGTCTGATTGCCGGTTTCGAACGCTTGCTGTTTAAGAAAAAAGAGCTTTCTTTTGCTCTTTTCCTCCAGGTATAACATGTACATTCTCCCTCTGGATAACCACTCCACTCTACGCTCTTCAGAGGGGGACTCAATAAACGCCCTCTCTGCCTCCTTACAGCTGGTATGTAAGTCATTCTCCTTACGCAGTGAATCCCTCTTAACGTAGGAAATGGAGGATTTGAGGCAACCTCTAAGGTACGCTTTCAATGTCTCCCAGAGTAAGAGAGCATCAGTAGTTTCGCCCTGAGCATCAAAGAACATCTTCAATTGATCGGGGATTCTGTCATTTAACCCAAACAGAGACAGCCAGAAGGGGTGCACGCGCATCTTACCGCCAACGCCAGCGCTATCGACCTGACCCAGCTCTGCCATCAATGGAGCGTGATCGGACGGGCCCTGCGGGCCATGTCTAATATCTACCAGATCAGTGTACAGTATGGCATTGCCAAACAGATAATCAATTCTAGACAGGGCACCCCTGGCAGGTGTAAAGCAGGAGTACTCCCTTGTCAGCGGGTTCCTGGCTCTCCACATGTCTATCCATCCCATCTCCTGTGATATCCTGGCTAGAACTGTGCTGCTCCCCCTTTGCCCACCCCTATCCGTTCTGCTACTGAATCTGTCTAAGTCCTCGCTGACTACCTGATTAAAATCTCCCATACATATGAGGCGAGCATTAGGGTAACCAGTTACAAATCCCACGACTGCTTGCAATAGAGATAAAGACGCCGGAGGAGAGTTATACAGATTGACGATCACATAGGGAACACAGTTAATATGAGCATATACAAATATATACTGTCCGCCCTGATCCACCGCTGAATAGTGAATCTCGCACCTGAGACTTTTATGGATCATAAGGGCCACTCCTCTGGAGTGAGAGCTCCCATAGGAATTGAATAAACTCTGCACCCAGGGCTTTTGCAGCCTATTCCCTGTCTCCGGAGTGAGGTGAGTCTCCTGGAGGCCCAGAATATGAGGATTAAAGGATCGTATTTGAGAGAAGATCGCAATTCTCCTATTCGGGTCTCCCAGTCCCCTCACGTTCCACGACATCACCCTCAAGGGGGCCATGGGGTCTCCTGAACTAAATCAATGACAAATACCCCCATCCACATCGCGTATCTCAGCAGTGTGGACGACTGAATTGCAAGGGGTGAGTACTCCCCTATTGCTAATGCATGTAAAAGTGGCCATACTTGAAGCACATAGACTTGCACACACACAAACGTAACACAGAACAATAACAGATTAAACATAGCGTCGGATTTAGATCCAACAAACTTAGTGGCTCTTGTCTCGGGGACCCGTATGGTGTAGCTAGGTTGAATAACCATACAGGTAGTGCCCCTACCCTCTGTTCAGCAGGGTGATGCTAAACTGCCGATCACGATGCAGGATGACTGGATACAACAGCATGTCGTTCGGCACTGAGCAAGGAGACATTCAATATTAAAGTGGCGTCCCAAATACAAACATGAACTGCAGTCCAGAACACATGTTATCTGCAGTAGGCAGAGCCCCAGTTTGAGTGCAGTCATGAATGGGGACAACAGAAACAAGTCTCCCTGAAGTCAAACACATAGGAACAACATAATACTTGCTGCGACCAAGCCGCCATAGGGTCAGCGCGGTCCGGGCCGCGCGGTCTTCCTTGAGGCCCAGTCCTCTGCCTCGCGGGGATCATTGAAGAACACTGTCTTATCGCCATCTACGACCCTGAGGCGAGCTGGGTAGGCCATTGAATATTGAAAGTTGAGCTCGCGGAGACGGCGCTTAACTGCGACAAATGTGGCTCTCTTCTTCTGAAGGTCTGCAGAGAAATCCGGGAAAAGGGAGACCCTTGCATTTTCATGCCTGATGTCTTGCTTGCTTCTGGCCTGGCTGAGGAGTAGGTCCCGGTCCCTCCAGTTCAGCAGCCGTGCCAAAAGAGGTCTAGGAGGGGCCCCTGGTGGGGGCTGCCTGGCTGGAACACGGTGTGCCCTCTCCACAGTGTAAGCAGGAGAGAAGGGTGCTCCAGGGAACTGCTCTTTGAACCAGGCCTCCAGAAAGGCCGCAGGATCTCTGCCTTCAGCTTTCTCCGGTAGGCCCAGGATCCTCACATTGTTGCGGCGCGACCTATTCTCCAGGTCGTCACATTTCTGCTGCCACTGCCCGACAGCCCGCTCCAGCTCTTGCATCTGCCCGGCCATGGGTCTGGTCAGGTCTTCCAGTGCGGACACACGGTCTTCAGTGGTCTTGACCCGGTCTCTAAGCTGTTGCATGTCATGGCGGAGCAGGCCCACATCCACTCTCACCTCCTCCAGCTTCCCGGTGAGTGAGGTTTGGCATGATGAAATCGCCGTTAGCAGCTGCTCATAAGCTGCCTTTAGGGTGAACTCCTGCTCCGCTCCTTCCTCTGCATCCGCCTGTTGGGCAGCCTGCCCGCGGGTAACTGCCGCACGTGTGGGAGTCGCGGTCGCGGCCCCGCTCTGGGCCTCAGGCCTGGCGAACTCCTTAAGCCTCTCTGCAGCCGATTGAGCTTTACTGGGCCCCATATTCGGTGTGCGGGGTCTCCTCCGTCTCTTACACACCGTCCACTCTGAGCCCGGAGTCGGCAGTTTGACAGGATGGTGAAGGATTATCGAGGGTTAGCGGAGCTACTCACAGATGCGTGCTCACATGCCGGCTGCTGGCCACGCCCCTCTGTGTAGTATTTTAATTGAAGTTTCGGCCAATGTGACCTGCCAGGATCCTTTCGTAAGAGATTGGGATCTCTGGAGCCATTTTGGGGATGGAGATTCTTGTTGCATGTCCTCCTCCCAGGCTCTCATATAAGGCAGTTTGTCACCTTCAGGTATGTTACATAGCGAACCATAGATACGAGAAAGTAATCCCTGTCTATATAAGGAGTAGGTAATAGATTGCTCGAATGGGGAGAGCGTAATATTCCCATCCGGTGTTTGTAAAGACTTCAGGAGACTTCAGGAAAGAGAACACTTGGTTCATATGAAGATCTTCCCCAGCTGGAGGGGAGTGGGCATCCTTGAAGTTGTTGATTGATAACAGTTTACCTCTGGTTAGGAACTTATATAATGTGCATAGTCGGTTATTCAACCACCATATGAAGTTATGATGTTGGAGACTCGGGGAGAATTGGAGATTTCCTATAAAGTAAACCGGGGGGGCGGCTTGGATTGGAGATTATGTTTAAATCGAACGGATCTCCATAGGAGTAGTGAGTAGTATGATAATAGCGAGGAAGATCGTATGGAGTGTGGGATAGCGCCTTCGTTCCAGATCAATGCTCTCCAGGAATAAGGGGAGATATTAGAAACCTCCATTTCAATCCATAGGGGATGTAACTTTGGATCCAGGTGGGTCAAGAACATTTGGGCTAATCTAGCTGCTTTGTAGTATTTTACAAAGTCTGGGACAGATAACCCCCCAACCGACTTGTGCCTACACATGATTGATTTGGAAATGCGGGGATGCGTATACGCCCATATAAACCTAAGTACATCTCCCTGGGACCATGTTTTTTTAAAACATTTTGTCACTGGGTAATTCCCAGTGCAAGAAGTGCACTCGTGTTTGTATTTACAGATTGATTGCCATCTGCATACTGACTCGTTGAAGGCGAAGCAAACTCCTTTTTTAGGAATTTGCTGGCGAAAAGGATTAGACTTTTGAGGCAACATGAGGTTGATCCAAAGGCCCACGTCCTTGAACCCCCAATTTAGTTCTGGGTAAACTGTTGATAGGATTCATCATAGTTAATCCTTGCAGTACCTCTGAAGTTTTTATATGCTTCAAGTATGCTATCCAGATGATGAAATAATCCGCTACAGTGAATCGGATGTTTCTCATCCATTATTGCACATAGAGGCTAAATACTTGAAGCCAGTTTTAAAAAAGTTTTTTGTTGGTTTCTTTTTCTCTCTTCCTCTTCTTTTTTGTCTAATTTTACAGTTTCTTTTGAAGAGGGGAGGAGAGTAAAAAATGTAAATGTATTCTCTTTTCCAAATGTTTTCTTTTGTTTGAAGTGACAAATCGAATCCCAGTGGGGAAACCTGGCAGGACATAGTTTTTTTTTTAAAGATGTTTCTTTTATCCCACAGCCAGCCTCCAACGATGGGATTAAACATTTGTCATTCTGAAATCCCAATTTTCCCGTAGTACAATTATTGTCAGATTTGTTTGCGTTTACATTAGGACAATCCAAAACTGAACCACTGCCTGGTGAGGACCAGACAGAATTTGTATTTTGAGTGTTTTCATTTTAAGAAATAAAAGAAATGAAATCTTTGAATGACTGAACCTTATCACTATCAAAGGTGTCAGCATTCAAAGAATTATGTCTAATTGATTGATTAGTGTCCTGCAAGATACAGTCACTAATTGGTGTTGTTGTAATGCAATTCTCACCATCTTGTGTGTTGCTAGGTGCTCTGACTTGATTGACGGTTAATGATGTCCTGGCTGTTGGAGATGGAGAACGTTGGTGAGTATTTAGTTTCTTCTCTCTGCTCCTTGAGCTGTGTGACGCAGTAAAATTAAAGGTTTTACAGCTATTCGGGGAGGAGAATAACTTCTTTTTTCCGTTTTGGTCTTTTTTGTAGGTGGAGGAGAAGCCGGAGCATCGCTGTGAGTGAGCGCCGCGATGAGGTCATTTCTAGGTGCCGGATCTGCGCTCCTAGATGAAGAGGCAGCGCAGACCGGATAAATGGATCGTGGATCCTGATGTTCGCCTGTGAAATCTTCCTAAAGGCATCGTCTGAGCCAAGCTTCTCCACCATAAGATTCAGCTTTTGCCAATTACATGAGTGTGCAGCAACTGACATGTCTTCTCTTTTATAGGTATCCTCGAGACTGACCGTTGATCCATCCTCCAATTAAACTGTTCCTTCACCTTCATGAAGACTTCAGACTGCTCCATTCAATTCTGTTACCAGGTAAGTAACATTGATAAATATAATACTTGCACATGTAAATAATGGGGGGTCATGACACCATGTCCCCCTTATTTGCATCCGCAAACAAGGTCTCATTACACTGTCGCAATTTAAATATATATTTTTTTGCGGGGGTTTCAATTTAATTAAGCAGCATATATATGTGATTACTGCAGCAATACTAATGGTGTGGCAGCAATCTACCTGTGTGTGTTAAGTTGAAATCATCATCACTTTCCACAGTGCTGTGGAAATCACTGCAGGGGTCCGGCAGTCCCTGATAGCCGGGTCCCTGTTGTATCCGCCGACATTGCTGTAAAAGTCGATGGCGGCGGATTAACCCCTTCTATGCCACGATCAGCGCTGACCGCAGCATAGAAGGTGCATGGGGCGTGTGAGGGTGCACATCGGATCCCCATGCTGCTGTGGCGGGGACCCGATGGGTTACAAGGCAGCCTGATGCCATTTTTGTCACCTTACATCACAAAAATTACAAAACCAAGCGATCAAAAAGGCTTATGTCCCACAAAATGATAGCAATAAAACCATCACCTCATCCCGCAAAAAATGAGACCCTACCTAAGACAATCAGTCAAAAAATAAAAAAGCTATGGCTCTCAGACTATGGAGACGCTAAAACATCATTTTTTTTGCTATTATTGTGTAAAACTTAAATAAATAAGAAAAAGTATACATATTAGAGACATGAGACATGTGCCAGTGCTGTGTGTTTTTAAACACGCTGTATGATAACAGCATCAAATGTGCATTTAACCATAGCTATGTATGTCAGTGTCACTGATTCAGTGCTTGGAGAGGGAGCATGTTGAAGGGAAAAATATATTCATAAAAAATAACCGAAAACAGATACAAGTTTTCCTAAAAATGATTGGGGTAATTTTTAAAATTGGTGTAAAGTAGATCTTTGGCACAAGATGGTGCATTCTAAGCCTCCAGCAGCAAGCCCAGGAGAGGGGAGAGGATAGGAGGAGGAGGAATAGCAATAATGGAGATTGTAGTTACTCACTCCGACACTCCCCTGGACCCTGCAGTGATGGGAAGAGCACACCATTCTTCCCTTCAGGGTGCATCCTAGCAGGCCCAGTTTTAGAGAAAGTGTTGCCCTGGGCAAAATTTTAAGTGGGGCCCTAAATGAAATATTGCACAAACACACTCTCATGCAGAGAAACTGCAGCATAATACAGTACCAGCAAGGTGTATAAAATTAGACAAATCTCATGTACATTTTGCTTCTTTGTTGCTTGTGCAAAGTGACCTGCCATGTGGATTTAGAAATCTGCAGAATGTCATGTATATACAGTAATTATCAAATACTACTACTATACCTGGACCAAATGTTACCACTATAAATTGATTAAATATAAATGAATTAGTTGTGTAGTTGATAAGATTGAAAAATAAGGTTTATCTAGTCCAACGTCCACACTTAAAAAACTAAACAAACTGTACAAAGGCCAGTATTACCAATAATACCACTATATGGGGCATAGTAGAAACATACCATTAAAACGACTGAATAGTATAAGCAAGGGGGTGCAGATAATCAACACTCTTTAATGCTCTGACACCTCTGGGCGCAAACACGACCACAATAGGATGGAATAGATTTTTCTTTATTGGTAACAAAATAAAAAAAATAAGAAAAATCTATTCCATCCTATTGTGGTCGTGTTTGCGCCCAGAGGTGTCAGAACATTGCACAGTGTTGACCTTTTGCACCCCCTTGCTTATACTATTCACTTTCCTCCGGGGGGTTGGCTACCCCTTGTGTTGAGGACCAATGGCACCTACATACCTTTCACTAGTGTTGTGCCTATGATTGCACAACACCTAAAGGTGAGTATAATCATCTAGTTTTTATCCTAATGTATCATACATATCACCCTATAAGTGCCATTCCCCTTTTTATTTTGCCACAGTTTGCATTACCACTAGTAACTGAATAATATTACCGTAGTCTTACTGAATAAAAATCACTACACAAAGACCAATATTACCACCATACAGTGACCATAAAGTGTAGATACTAGTTCTACACAGGAGCTTGGAAGAACGTGTTATCTGGGGATTCAATATTGATGGTCTATCTTTAAGATAGCTCATCAATATCAGATTGGCTGGTGTCCATCTTCCATGACCCCTGCCGATCAACTGTTGGGAGGCCAGTGATGTCACTGTATAGCAGTCACATGGCCTAGTTGGAGTTCAGTCCCATTCAAGTGAAAGGAGATTAGCTGCAATACCAAGCACCACTGCTGTCTAATGTATGGCGCTGTGCTTGGTAAGCTATAAATAGACCGCAGTGCTCACCACAGCTTTGGTGAGCGCCGTGGCCTCTTCAAACACCTGATCAGCTGGGGTGTCGGTAGTCGGATCTCCACTGATCTGATATTGATGACCTATGTTGAGGATAGACCATCAATATCAAATTCCCAGGTAAACCTTTTAAGTGAGAAAACAAGAAGCAGGTTAGAAAGACAAACATATATAATGTAACTCTCCTTTAAAAACACTTTCTACATTTCATAGTGACATGCCAATTTTGGAAATCAGGGTATTGAGACCCCGCTTAAACAAGGAGGCAGAAATGCGCAGCCTTGTACTATCCCTCCTCACTAACGAAAGACTGGATCACAGACTTTCTATAAGACCTCATGCACATGACAGTATCTATGTTCTGCGTACATTCCACATTTTTTGTGGTTCGGATGAGGACACTTATTTCAAAGGGGCCACAAAAGATGCGGACAGCAAACTGTGTACTGTCCGCATCCATACTTCCGTTCCGTGGCCTCACATAAAAATAGAGCATGTTATTTTCTCTAGACTGGAAAAAAAAGATTGCATGCTCATGGTCAAGATCCGTGTTTTGCGGACGGCTAAGCAGATTGGTTGTGTGCATGAGACCTTACCGAGTCTTCAGCTAGCGAGGAAGGACAACACCTGACTGAGCACTTCTGCCTCCTTGTTCACTTAAATAAGTGAACAAGGAGGCAGAAGTATATATATATATATATATATATATATAGATACCCTGCCTGTCCCCCAAAAAAGTCACCACCAAAAAAAAAAGCTTACACCCTCTAATATTTTGTTGGACCGCCTTTAACTTTGATTACGGCACGCATTCGCTGTGGCATTGTTTCGATAAGCTTCTGCAATGTCACAACATTTATTTCCATCCAGTGTTGCATTCATTTTTCACCAAGATCTTGCATTGATGATGGTACAGTCTGACTGCTGTGAAAAGCCTTCTCCAGCACATCCCAAAGATTCTCAATGGGGTTAAGGTCTGGACTCTCTGTGGTGGCCAATCCATGCGTGAAAATGATGTCTCATGCTCCCTGAACCACTGTTTCACAATTTGAACCCGATGAATCCTGGCATTGCCATCTTGGAATATGCCCGTGCCATCAGGGAAGAAAAAAATCCATTGATGGAATAACCTGGTCATTCAGTATGTTCAGGTAGTCAGCTGACCTCATTCTTGGAGCACATACTGTTGAACCTAGACCTGACCAACTGTAGCAAGCCCAGATCATAGCACTGCCCCCACAGGCTTGTACAGTAGACACTAGGCATGATGGGTGCATCACTTCATCTGCCTCTCTTCTTACCCTGATGCGCCCATCACTCTGGAACAGGGTAAATCTGGACTCATCAGACCACGTGACCATCTTCCATTGCTCCAGAGTCCAATCTTTATGCTCCCTTTCTGGTTTGGCTCACTGAGTAGTGGTTTTCTTACGGCTACGCAGCTGTTCAGTCCCAATCCCTTGAGTTCCCTTCGCATTGTTTGTGTGGAAATGCTCTTACTTTCATTATTAAACATAGCCCTGAGTTCAACTGTTGTTTTTCTTTGATTTGATTTCACCAAACTTTTAAGTGATCGCCGATCATGATCATTCAGGATTTTGTTTCACACCACATTTCTTCCTCGAACATTTCTTCCAGTTTTTAATATTGCATTGGACAGTTCTTAACCCAATTTTAGTAGTTTCTGCAATCTCTTTAGATGTTTTCTTTGCTTGATGCATGCCAATGATTTGACACTTCTCAAACAGACTAACATCTTTTCCACGACCACGAGATGTGTCTTTCGACATGGTTGTTTAAGAAATGAAAAGCAACTCCTTGCACCAGTTGGGGTTAAATAACTTATCGCCAGCTTATCCAATAGGAGGCTCATAACTATTTGCTTAGTTAAATCCAGGTGGCGACTTTTTTTTGGACAGGCAGTGTATATATATATATATATATATATATATATACACATACATACATACATACATATATACACACACACACACACATATGTATATTTATTTCAACCTATATACTGACATCCATATATATATATATATATATTTATACACACACACACACACACATATACACATACAGTATATATATATATATATGCACACATACCTACATAAAAACACACAATATACATATTTACACTCAGGTATTGCCATACTGTAATTCAATTCACTTTACACACACACATACACTTAGGCCTCATGCACACAACCATTCCGTTCGCAAAAAATAGAAGCCGCCCGTGTGCCTTCCGCAATTTGCAGAAAGGAACGGGTGGCCCAGTGTAGAAATACCTATTATTGTCCGCAAAACGCACAAGAATAGGACATGTGTAAAGGCCGATTCATTGGCCTGCATTTGTCGGAGAGGCACCGCTGCCTTTATGTTCAGCCAGCGCCCCTCCCACCTTGAACGTCGTTCTGCGTTTTGCCTGGTACCTGGTGGAGAACGATGTGTCCTGAGAGCGGTGTGTCCTGAGAGCGGTGTGTCCTGAGAGCGGCATGTCCTGAGAGCGAAGAGACGAGTGTCCTGTGAGCGGTGTGTGCGGAGTATCTGTGCCTTGTGGTCTGCAGCGTCCTCTGCTGGTAAGTAGCTGCTACATCCTGCAGCCAGCGCATTGAAGTCCGGCCGGCGGTGGGTCGGCCCCCTAGGTGAGGGGGGGCACCCCCGCACCGGAGCAGTCTGCCAGGGAGCAACGCTAGCTCCCCACGCGGCACGACACGTCAGGGTGCAGGGGGCAGCGTGTCCCCGATCAGCTGTTCGCCTCAAAGTCTGGCACGGGCCGCCATGCTATCAGATAGGCAGGAATACGGGGAGCGGGGGCGGGGCTTGTTCATGGGTCATGAGAAGGTTAGGGTTTTCACCGGTCCGTCACTGCAGTTGCCAGTACTGGCAGGTGGTGTGCAGGATGTGTGTAGAGCCCTGTTTTGGGTCAGTTAGTAGCAGTTGAGGGTGCCAGTCTTTGTGGGGTGGTAGCAGGAGAGTAGAATGTGTAGTAATTATTAATTGTATAACCGTGTCCAGGGAGTCTAGGGGGTTAATGCGGAGGAGTGTAGGGTAGGGAGTTGGGGGGGGGGGGGTTTGGGAGGGAGTGCTTTGCTGTATATGGCTGAGGTTTGTTTTTCACTTGTGGGGTTCCGTTAGCTCCTTATCACCAGGGCTTTCCCAGTTAGGGAGGCAGGTCATAGTTGCAGGTGTCGTTTTTCTCTTCTCTCAGGCAGTAGGTGGGGTTAGTGGGTAGGGATCGCTGGCTGTAATTTGGGTGGTTACAGTCACAGGGGGAAGGTGAGGTAAATAGTTAATTGTTTAAAGGGAACCTGTCATGTGGATATTTGATTATAATCTAACTAATTATATACAATCATTAACTACTAAAAAGTACCTTAGATGTAGTCACTTACTGGTGTGACAGATGGTTACCTCATAATATACACACAAAGATGCCGCATGCCGCATGCTAATGAGCGGATTCGAGTCCGACGTGAGGTCATCGAGTCCAGCGTATATTTAATTCAGAGCTATAGCCACTCCCCTGCCCACCTGCTGCTGATTCCTATGGAAACAAACTGTCACTCAGCAGCAGGTGGGCGGGGAGAGCAGGAGCTCATGAATATTCATGACTCATCATTATCAGCTGGAGCTTTTCAATACAAGATGTTGGCAGATTGACTGGGTCAATTAAATAAAGTGACCCAGCATTTTGTTAAGAGAATAAGTCACTTATTTATGTTGCCCTTAGTTAGGACATCATAAAACTGGTGACAGGTTCCCTTTAAGTTACGTTCTCTCCTTCAATTCTACTTGCTAGTCGTTTGCTCACCCTCCTCTTACCGTTGTTCGTGGTTTCATCCCGCCGCGGTGTGTGACCCAGTGTTGACGGCATGATTGTGTGCTTCTAGGTTCCAGCGTTTCTCTCAAGTTACGTCCAGGATCTTGGTTTACCTGCCAGGTAGTAGGGGTACACGTCGGGGGGAAGGAGAGAGTTTGCAAGTGTCGTTCATGTCTCATTCGCTATCCGTTGTTTTGTGTTGTGTTGTCTCTACAGCTGTTATGTTGCATGCTTCGGATATCGTTTAGGCTTCCGTGGATGAGGATGTTGTAGTAATGTCTGAAGGGGCAGTATTCTGTCCCTTCGTGCATGGACTATCCCTAGGCTTATTTCGGAGCTAACTAAGAGGGGTATTCCTTTCCCGGCTTCCGCCAGTTAGGCTGAGTTGTACCGGCTGTTGAAAGGTTCAGTGGCTCCGTGTCAAGACGACGTCTCCATGGCCATGGTGCAAACGTCACTCACCCAGTTACACGTCATGTTGAATAGCCTAACGTCGGCTGTTACTAGTATTCAAGCAAGGTTGGAGACGGTTGAGCCTTGCGCTATGGTCGTCCCTGTCTCTCCTCCAGACTTACCCGTTGCCTCTACATCTGCGGCAGGTGGCTGTCGTCCAACGCAGGCCGCTCCCAATGTCTTTCCTGCACATTTTGTCCCGGCTTATATCAGGAAAGATATACTAGAGGGTAGGGATGTTAACCTTGCCTCTTTGCTGGTTGCCACCAGGGACCTGTCCGATAATAAGATCGCTGCCTGTGGTGAGGTCTCTGTGGTGCTGAGAGGCTGTGAACACGTCATCTATTACTTGGACAACTTCCTGCTGATCGAGAGGCATGGGCCGGCCCCCCAGGGTTTGGGGAAACTTTTGAGTTGCTTTTCTCAGATCGGCATCCCTGTATCCCCTAAGAAAGTTGAGGGACCATCCACAACCATTACTTTTCTAGGCATAGTGTTAGACTCGGAGAACATGTTAGCCAGGTTGCCATCAGATAAGCTAGTTAGGATCAGAGAAGTTGTTTACAGGTTCTCCGTTACCACCATGGTCACTAAGGCTGATTTACAGTCGTTACTGGGCATGTTAAATTTTGCAATGAGGATTATTCCACAAGGCAGGTCATTAATTTCCCATTTGTTGGCCCTTCTCGCTTCTGCCCCGAACCAAGACAGCCCGGTGCGCCTGGATAGTCATGCCTTATCTTACTTACACATGTGGGAACACTTCCTCAGCCAGTGGAACGGGGTATCCTGGTTTATTCCCGAATTGTCTAGCTTGTCTCCAGTAATTTTCTCAGCTGCAGCTGCTGGCACAGGTTTTGCTGCTATTTTTGGCACCCACTGGGTCGCAGGTGAGTGGCCAGTTGAGGTTAGACAGATCCCGGGTTTCCTGCAGACCTCAGCACTCTTCGAGCTGTACCCCATAGTGGCGGCCACCTTTATCTGGGGCAGCCGCTGGACAAATCTCACTGTGTTATTTGTAACAGACAACGCCGCAGTGGTAGATATTATAACCAGTGGTTTGTCTAAGTCTTCACATGTTATGTGTCTCATGAGGCGTCTAGTTCAACTCTCGTTGCAACATCATTTTTGTATTACTAGTACGCATATACCAGGTTCTCATAATGTGGCAGCTGATGCCTTGTCGAGGGCTAATTTTCCCCTTTTTTTCACAGGTCATTCCAGAGGCGGATGCTACGGGCGCTGCTGTCCCACCCCATGACTTGCTAATTCTGGTTTGACTAGTCACCTGGCCACAGCCCATACCTTAATAGCCAAGTCACTTTCTCCGAACACAGCTAGGGCTTACCGCACCGGGTGGGCCGCATATTGCAAGTTCCTGGAGAAATGCCCCCAAGGAGAGACCAGTTTCATTGAGTACATTCTTGCTTTTATAGGTTACTGACACTCGTAAATTAAGCTGTCACACAACACAGTGAAATCCTACCTGTCAGGGGTGCAGAATTTCCTTTCCGTTAGCCATCCAGAACAGGGTTTGTTGTTTTCGGTTCATGCAGTCAAAGCAACGCTGAGGGGGTTAAGTAGATGTGGCCCAGGAGACCAGATACGCAGACAAGCCATTACTGGTAGGCTATTCCGTAACCTGTCTGATGTTCTGGATAAGAGTCCTTTCGGGGTTTTGCCCAGCTTGGTGCTTAAAGCGGCTATTTATTTAGCCTTTTACGGTTTCTTAAGGCCTGTTGAGTTTACTTGTCCCCCCAATAGCAGTAAGTCACAGTTAGTCAACTGGTTCAGCATCTTGAGGGTTTCACATTGTTACTGAGGACATCCAAGACCTCTCAGATGGGTCCCCCGGTCCCAGTGTCTTACTTCCCCACGTCCCACCAGTGGTGCCCCGTCAGGGTCCTTCAGCAGTTGCAGGCAGACTTGGTAGGCCACAGGCCAGATAGTCCACTGTTGCCTTTTGGGGTGTCGCCACTTAGCACTCATCAGTTTGTGTCTCACATACGCTCCTTAGTTGGGAGTCTGGGCGGCGACCCCGCCTTGATTTCAGGTCATTCATTTCATATGGGGGGGCAGCATGCACTGCCTCCAAAAATCAGGTGCCAGCGCACGTTACCCAAAAGTTGGGCCGCTGGCGCTCCTCCTGCTTTAGTCACTACATCCCTTATCCCAAAGCCGAGATGTCATTGGCTTTCCAAAGTTTGGTCTTGTAATTATGTTGTAATAAATTACTCTTGCTACTCTGTATGCCTTTTTGCCCTCTTTCTGGTGTCCCTGCTACGTCGCGGTTGCGGCACAACTCTAACCCAGGGTTCACACCTGAGCGTTTCTGAGACACGCGTTTTACGCGTGTATTTGTCGCGTGTTTTTATGCGCGTTTTTTGCAATAGTAAACGCGCGTTTGTGTGATTGACTGCAGTGTTGTCCAATGAGTCTATGGGCCAAAACGCGCGACAAACGCCCCAAAAAAAGCTCAAGAACTTGTTTATGCGTCGGGCGTTTTACAAATGCGCTGTAAAACGCTCAAGTGTGAACCAGGGCCATAGGGAAGCATTGGTTTTCACGTGTTGAGCGTTTTACAGCGCGTTTGAACGCGCTGTAAAACGCTCAGGTGTGAACTTAGGGTAACTGCTTAGGTGTTAGGTAGTGTGAGACAGTGACAGGTCTCACGCAGGTTGGAGACACGGAAGGGGTGGATAGTGAGGTCCACGCCTTTATTCCACCACAGGTGAGACCAGCTGGATGTAATCAGGCTGGCACAAAAGCACCTCCCAGGGTGTCAGAAGGAGGGAAGTGTGTTGCCTGTAGACAGAGGCCTGGAGGCTCTGTCTATGTGGTCTCAGCTGCACAAGGCTGAGGGACCACAAGGCTGGGAGATAGCCTGCAGGTGGGGGACAAAGCGACGCCTGGGAGGGTCGCAGGGCTATAGTCAGGCGGACTACTAGGCCCCAATCCCCCACAAGAGACATTGGTCTGGTGGACAGCGACCTGGAGGCTCTGTCTGTGTGATCTCAGCTGGGCAAGGCTGAGGGACCATGAGGCTGGGAGATAGCCTGGATTTGGGGGACGCAGCGACGCCTGGGAGGGTCGCAGGGCCATAGTCAGGCAGACTATGTAGCCCATATCCCCCACAAGATACAGTGGGCATACTGTGCTCTGTACAGCCAGGAGGCTGTGGGACATTGGCTGACAAAGCTGCACGAGTTCACAGGGGGTGAACTGAGACCTAGGTGAGTCAGGAAACTCTGTGTTAGTTAGAGTCTAGCCGGGCAAGTGTTTATTATTTAGTCATTTTGTTGTTGCTGGTGTTGCACAATAAATGCACTGTTTGGACATTATATCCGTGTCTGGTGAAGTAACCTGTGAGAATGACCCCCAGAGAAGAGCTAACCCCCCACAGTAGGTTCAGGTGGGGTAGGGTGCATTTTCTCGGTAGCCACGACCACAAGTGTAAAGGCCGATTCATTGGCCTGCATTTGTGGGAGGGGCACCGCTGCCTTTATATTCAGCCGGTGCCCCTCCCACCTTGCACATCGTTCTGCGTTTTTCCCTCCCACCCGCCCTTTTCTCTTGTCACTCATGGAGGGGATGCCCTCTTCTGGTGTCCCTGCTACGTCGCGGTTGCGGCACAACTCTAACCGCTTAGGTGTTAGGTAGGTTCAGGTGGGGTAGGGTGCATTCTCTCTGTAGCCACGACCACAAGTTCTATTAAATTTTTTTGCGGGGCCACGGAACAGAGCAGCGATGCGGACAGCACACGGAGTGCTGTCCGCATCTTTTGCGGCCCCATTGAAGTGAATGGGTCCGCACCCGAGCCGCAAAACCTGCAGCTCTGATGCGGACCCGAAAAACAGTCGTGTGCATGAGGTCTTAGTCGACTTCCACACTCACGTTTTGGCTTTCCGTTTGTGAGATCCGTTCAGGGCTCTCAGACGCGTCCAAAACGGATCAGTTTGCATTCTAATGTATTCTGAATGGAAGAGAATCCACTCAGAATGCATCAGTTCAATCTCCATTCTGCTTTGGAGGCGGACACCAAAACGCTGCTTGCAGCGTTTTGGTACCCGTCTGATGAAACTGAGCCAAACGGATTCATCCAGGCACAGAATGTAAGTCAATGGGGATGGATCCGTTTTCACTGACACAATCTGGCACAATAGAAAACGGATCCGTCCTCCATTGACTTTCAATGATATTCAAGATGGATCCGTCTTGGCTATGTTAAAGATAATACAAACGGATCTGTTCTGAATGGATGCAGACGGTTATATTATCTGAACAAAACGCAAGTGTGAAAGTAGCCTCACTTTTCATGCAGCATAGCCGAGAGAACTGGAGGGAGAGTTACTGGCAGGATCCAGAGTGCTAGAAAACATCCACCCTCTCTGCTGCTCTTCATGACTAAGGGGCTGAGGTATCTATGTGTGTGCCGGGAGAGGGGGGAGTGTATGACGGGAGCACAGGCTGTAAATCAGCTGCTAGCAGACGGAACCTCTGCTAGACGGAAGGCGTTAGCTGCTCCCGACTCCAGAGCTTCATAGCATTGTTTTCTGTAAAGATAGGAGGAAGACCACCTGAAGGGGGCGCCTTTGGTGATTAGGGCCCAAGGCAATTGCCCAGTTTGCCCCCCCTAACGCCGGCCCTGCATCCTGGTCCTGGGGTTCTCCTGCCTGATGCAGTGATTAGGGTGCCCTTGATGGTGATGAATTCAGAGGTGAAAGCTAGCCCCATGCAGCACTGTAGGAGGCAATGATAAGGCCAGTGATACTGAGCACCCTGCAGCTTACACATCCATGAATTTGCAGGGGTCAGTACAGTTTTTACAGACGTTTTCTCCTACGTTGTGTATATGGGGGAGTAGACAGTTTACTGGTCTCCTATGAGTTCCTCTTCAGATATGCACAATCCTCTCAAAGTTGGCCATGGTGTGCTGTCTTTCTTTTGCAGCTTTCTGTACGTTTTTTTTTTTCATCACACTTTTTCTGTGCAACCATGGGGCAGCCCCCTATATGGCAGAGTCACTTCTGTTCCTTTCTCAGGTTGTTGAATCTCTCAAAATGTGATACTACAGTTTTCCTTTTTTCTTCAAGGCTGGTTCACTTGCTTTCCAGGACTGTTATCTCCCTGTTTCTTGCACAGCTTTTCTCTCTGGCTCTCAGCCTTAGGCCCCTTGCAGATGAGCGTATTCGGATGCGTTGAGGCAATCCCATGCGAGTAGGTACGCAATTGTAGTCAGTTTTGACTGCGATTGCGTTACGTTGTTCAGTTTTTATCGCGTGGGTTCAATGTGTTTTGCACGCGCGTGATAAAAAACTGAATGTGGTACCCAGACCCAAACTTTTGCGTTAAAGGTTGTGTAGATTGTATTATTTTCCCTTATAACATGGTTATAAGGGAAAATAATAGCATTCTGAATACAGAATGCATAGTACAATAGGGCTGCAGGGGTTAAAAAAAATAAAATAAAAAATTAACTCACCTTAATACACTTTTGTGCAGCCAGCATCTCTTCTGTCTTCTTCTTTGAGGAATAGGACCTTTGATGACTTCAATGCGCTCATCATATGATCCATCACATGATCTTTTACCATGGTGATGGATGATGTGACGGACCAAGTGATGAGTGCAGTGACGTCATCAAAGGTCCTTTTCCTGTGCACAGCAAAGAAGACAGAAGAGAAGCCGGGCGAAGAGAAGCTGTTTCAGGGCGATTGCTCCTCCAGAGCAGAGCGTACTGGCTTAACTGGGGAGAGGCCTAAGTCAGGATTTGGGGGGGGGGGGGGGGTACTATGTGTTGTGGTCGTTTTAATAAAGGGGCTGCCCATTAACCCCTGAAGAAGCCAGAATACTGGTGAAACATGTCGGGGGGCAGTGTTAGTTTTTAATCGCTGTGCACCACTCCACTGTTAACCAGCAACTAGCGGTCAGGCTGGCCGACGTTGCTTGGTTTGGTTTAGCAATCAAGTTAGTTGTGGTTTTGGCTACTGTGCACCGAGTCCATGTTGCGGTGTTAGTTGCCACTAATCCCAGTCTGAGATCAACTGAGACGCTTTATGCGCCATTCACATAGTGGGTTGATATTTCCATTTCTCCCACCACTCTATATGGTTGTTATCATAACCATTCTCAGCTGGCAGAGTCACCACGGACGGTGGTACGGTAGTGTTCTGCCCTTACAGTGGTAAGGGTGAGAGATAGGCGGGGTGAAGAGATGTGCACTAATTGTCAAAGCAATACACCTATCAGTGAAGTGGTGTACTGTGTTTTTATCACCCCTTAATTTTTTGGTTCTGCTTAAGTTCAATTAAAGAGTGCACCTCGCACACACCTAGCATCTAGGTTTTACTTGCATTCAAATAAAAGTGAAGTATTAATTTATACCTGGGTCAAGACAGGTTCTATTGCCTGGATAGGCATTTGTAAATAAACTAGTAAAATTACCTTACCCAGGTCAGGTCCTAATTGTATTTGTTTTAATAAAGACCCCTGTTGGTGTTGTGTGAGGTCCAAATCAGCAAAAAAATATGAGCTCGGAGTGAATGAGACAGATTCTGAACTCTGCAAACAATCACTGCTTTATCATTACAAAGGTTACATGTTTCATATCATAAGAGCAAAAAGAGGCATTTAGCCCATAGCTACACAAACTCCCCACCCCAAGGTTATAGAAACAAACTTGAAAAATAAAACATCTGCTAACTACATGCTTATCTTTGCACTTCTTGGCATGGCTAGTACAGGACGCGCATCATAACTTGTTCTCCTGTTCTTAGTGCTTTATCAAATATCTTGGCGTTCTTTCCCGAAGGTCCTGTCTCCTCTTGACACACATAGTAAGGCAAAGGACAAACATGGCGGTGCAGATATAAAATGGATTCCTGACCCTAACATGTCCCATTTGATGATTCAGGCGAGCCTATTCTTTTAACAAAATATCTTTCCCTACCTACTTGCAGAGTAACTACAAGAAATAACTGATTATAGGTATATGTGTATCCTTCAATTACTGAGTTGAGTACTCTATGTGGTGTGACGTGTATTTTTTCGTGCTTGTAGCCGTATCAAGAAAAAATAATCAGTAACTAAGATGGCCGCTGGGCAGAGAGTGAAGTTTCCTCAGTTAAGATGGCTGCTGGGCCAGCCAGAAGTTGGATTAGTTAAGATGGCCGCTGGATCATCATGCTGATGCTTGCATTGTTTTTCATAATATCTCGAATAGAATGTTCTAAATTCAAGGCCGAATGTCCTATGTTCACTCCTGTGAGAAACTTTGATTGAAATAATTTCACTCCTTTTTGGCCTAAAGCCAAAGCACAGATCTTCCTGTGTCTCTGATGATTTCTTTCATGAATCGCTCAAATTAGCCCTTAATCATCATCACATCGGTAGAGCTGATTTCGCTCACAGTAAACTTGGCTGTGTGACCTTCCTTTACATTAACACACACAAGTTTTTGAACTCAATAACAAATAACATTTTCCAGAGCTCCATACACACGCTTGGTAGCTCACACACATTGCCTTGTTATCTCTTAGTATTGCAGACATTGCACCCGCTATCACACATTCCAATGTCTCTTAAACTGATCCCACACTCCTAGATCTAATGTACTTTTTCCTCTATTTCTTACTTTCCTTCTCTTACCCTTTCAGGGCCTTTTTTCCTTCCATGTCGGATACCAGTTCCTTAGCCGTTTTCACATTGTCTGGCTTACCCGATTCCCATTCTGACTGCTTTTCCAGTACACACACAAAAAGGGCAAACATAGCGGTGAAGATACAAAATGAATTCTTGACCAACATATCTCTCCTTGGGGAGAGTGCCTTAATTGGCATGGGGAGACTTCTAGGCCAGACATGCTCCTCTGGAATTCTGGGAAGAAGGGGATGCAAATGAGCTCTTAAACTCTGCCTCTAATTCCACCAGATGTAAGGCAGCTATCCCATAAGTCAATGTACAACCCCTTGAGACATGACTTGGATGCACACACACAGTATCTTCACTCTATACCAAGTCCCCTGAGAGAAAGGAAAGCACCACCAACCCCCACAGGGATCCCACTTTTGTCAGGTTTCCCCTGACAAATTGAACATGGTGCCTGAGCTGTAGACATCAAGTTATAGAGCAAGAGGAGCTGAGCAGATTGATATATAGTTTGGTGGGTAAAGATTCTATAAAACTCGTATTTTAGTCATTTAAATTCCTGCTCATTCTGGGCTTTGACGTAAAGAAAGCGGTCCTATAAGTGATGGCCATCCTTCCATCTATGATTGAGCATACAGAGATAGCTTTCAATCACTGATAGGACCATCTCCTTGACTTAAATTCCTGCTCATTATGGGCTTTGAATAAAATACAAGTTATATGGAGTCTGACCCTTTTCCCACAAACTATGGTGGTCATTTAGGAGTTCCTCCTGCTCTTTAACACGATGCTGGCAGAGTACACTGCAATTTCACTGAAACAGCTTCCCTTTAAGTTGCTGAATAATCAGGAAGCTCTCTCGCCCATCCTAAACTACATGTTGACAACCGTGTAACAAACTTAAAAATTTTTGAGAACTACAGCCATGAGCTCAGTAAACTTACCTAATAACCAACCACAATAATCATCTAAAAAAGACTGGCTCAAAATAGCTGGAGTAATGGTAATATTAGATAATAGAATATATTTATCTATAAAATCTAAAATAATAGTAATAGGCTCATTAGTAATTATGTGGAAGTGTAAAGATGCTACCGAGAAGCAATGGCATTAGAGATCGCTCCTCCCCATAATGTGTAGGAGATCACTTCATGTAAATGCATTGCTTCACCTCCACTGACAAGGAGGCTCTTGCCAGGATGGAACGCTTCCTTCCCGTCAATCGCCTACTGAAATGTCCCGCCTAAAGGAACCTTAAGATGATTGAAGGTAACGTAATGTGCTAAATATATGAATTAAAAGGGGTAAGGTAAAAGATGTTTTCTTGGCTGCATGTTTTAATTAGATGAAACCAGTTTGGGAGGCAGAAAAGCCTCAATCTCAGAAAAGAAATAAATTTGTGTCTTCTACCAAAATGAAGGATATCCACAGCTTCAAACATGCTTGAGCCATAATGCATAGCCTAGTAAAACAATGACAAATCCAACTAGACACAAACATATTGGGTGGAATGTATCATGAGGGTAATATTTGAAGTCAGTTTTGTTTGAGTCGGCGTTCATACTTTGCACCAGACGTCATGTTCTTTGTTCAATTTGGTGCATCTTTAAAGCTAAGGCTACTTTCACATTTGTGTTTGGGCGGATCCATCTTGGATCTGCAAAAATGGATCCGTTACAAATCGCATGCATCCGTCATGACGGATCGGTCATGAACTCCACTGAAAGTCAATGGGAGACGGATCTGTT
Organism: Bufo gargarizans; assembly: GCF_014858855.1. Lineage (NCBI taxonomy): Eukaryota > Metazoa > Chordata > Amphibia > Anura > Bufonidae > Bufo > Bufo gargarizans. The sequence goes on from NC_058084.1 coordinate 313,526,460, forward strand.
TTCTATTATGCCAGATTGTGTCAGAGAAAACGGATCCGTCCACATTGACTTACATTGTGTGCCAGGATGGATCTGTTTGGCTCAGTTTCGTCAAGCAGACAGCAAAATGCTGCAGGCAGCGTTTTTGTGTCCGCCTTCAGAGTGGAATGGAGACTGATCGGAGGCAAACTGATGCACTCTGAGCAGATCCTTTTCCATTCAGAAAAACTGATCCATTTTGGACCGCTTGTGAGAGCCCATGACGGATCTCACAAACGGAAAGCCAAAATGCGAGTGTGAAAGTAGTTGAGAAATGGTACTCCAGTTTTATTTTCACCGCCCCCCTTACTGAGGTGTAATTAGTGAGGTTGCAACTTTTTTTGTGACCTTTTAAAAAGTCAGACTGGTGAAACTAATTAATATGCCTACCCACTTACCCAAACTGAAGTGAGTGATGTAAAACAAAAACAAAAAAAAAGGAAAAAGTGGCATATTTTGTTTGTGCATGTAAGCTTAAAAATAAAATATAGATATATCTCGCCAAGCCCCTCTTTTGTGACTTTTTGAAGCCAGAATTCTGGGGTGCAGGGTGTAATAAATTCCCCCCATTCTGTTGCACATCATGCAGCTCTGGATTCATGGGATCAATATTTGACAAGTACAATCAAATGCTGGTTTTTATCTATGAATTTTGTGAGTATGAACTGTATTTATCCCATTGTTTAAGGATTAGGTTATTTTAAGTCTTTAGCTGATAAATACCGAAGAGCTCCAGCAGATTGAATCGGAGTATTCGCTTCAGTGATTAACTAAGACCCTTACCTTTTTTTTCCTGCTGCTTTTGTGTATTACAAAAGGATTATAAAAACACTAAACTGCTAACCTTTATGCTAGTGTATGTTATGCCATGCACAGCTCTGTTATCTGTTCTGATCAAGTTTCTAACCTCTCTAGTATTGTTGGGTATAAACCATATATATATGCTACTTTTTGTCATCTGTGATGATCACCAGCTGCTTTTCTGCACATTGAAATTCTGTGGAAGAGGATGGGAACTGATCTGCACAGCTCTTGTTTCCAAGGGAATGCAATTCAGCATGAAGTATAAAACCCTAAAGTGAATCCTGGTAATAACACTCTCTGCATGTTGATGACACAGGCTGCCTCCTGGCTTTGTCTGCACTCACTTCTCTATTGACAATGCTGATCTTATGAAACTAGTGACTTGGAGCACTGACTGGCTGCCTGTTTTTCATTCTGACGCACTTTGCTTTATACATTTGATACATCATAGACTAACAGTGACACACCAGAAGACTTATTTAGAGAAAAGGACTCTTAAAATGTCAGGTAAGGAAACCAGATGCATCCATTGCTAGTTGGCAGGTAAGGACAATTTTTTGTGTGATATAGTTTGAAAAATCGAATTTTTATCTTGTGTCATATACTGTAAGACGTAAGTGATAGAATAGTGACCAGTATCATGTTTTGCTTTGTCATAGCTGCACAGATCCATTCACTTATAAATTATGCATGGGGTAACAGATTTAGAAATATTTTTGCAGTATGATATTCTGTAATATACAATGCATTTGGAACGTCTACATTTTATTATGTTGCGGCCTTGTGCTAAAAAAAAAAAAAAAAAAACTCTCCACCATCAGTCTGCACTCAATACCCCATGATGGGGAGGGAAACCGGAATTTTAGAATTTTTTGCAAATTAAAAAGAAAAACTAAAATTTCACATGGACATAAGTATTCAGCCCTTTGCTGCGACATTTGAAATTTAGCTCTGGGGGCTTCCCATTTCTCCTGATCATCTTTGAGATGTTTCTACATCTTGATTGGAGTTAACCTGTGGTACATTTAGTTGATAGGAGGTGATTTAGAAAGACACACCCCTGTCTATATAAGATCTCACAGCTGACAATGCATATCAGAGCAAACACCAAGCCATAACGAGGAAAGGACTGCTCATAGAGCTCAGAGACAGGATTGTGTAGAGGCATAGATCTAGAGAAGGGTACAAAAATTTCTGCTGCACTGAAAGTTCTCAAGAGCACAGTGGCCTCCATAATTCTTAAATGGAAGACATTTGGGGCAACCAAAACCTACCTAGAGCTGGCTTCCCCACCAAACTAAGTAAATAAGGCAGAAGGACCTTGGTGAGAGAGGTGAACAACAACCCAATTGTCACTCTGGAGGAGTTCCACAGAACCTGTGTGCAGATGGGAGAAATGTCAATTCGGTCAACCATCACTACAGCACTCCAACAATCTGGGCTTTATGGCAGATTGGCCAGAAAGAACCCCATCTGCAAGATTTCGTTTTGATATTTAATAGGTAAGAAGGAAAAAATAATGCAAACCAGTGGCACACCTATATACATAGCTACTTTAAAATTTCCGAAGCAAAAAGATGATAAAAGGAAAAGTATTTCCTATTTGACAGGTTACCATTAAATTAGCTTAGGAAAGATTCATCCTTGTTTTTATACCTCTATTTATACACTGAGGTATTCAACAATATGACAAGAAAGGTAAAGCTGTGTGCTGAAATGTTTCTATGCGCGTGATAAATGAATATTTGATCAGATATGAGACAAAGACCTCTGATATCACAGATTGATTGATAGCTGCCAATTACTGATAAGACCGCCCACTTGTCTAATGAGCTCAGACAGAGCAGATATTTTAAGGGGTTATACCCATCTCAGACTCTTCTTCCTGCTCTTCTCCATGAAGTGAAGAAAAACACGCTGCACATGCGCAGCATGTTCTCCATTTGCTGCTATGGGAGTTCTGAAAATAGCCGAGTCCCATATAGGTGAATGGAGATTGCACAGTGCATTCACGGCCACCTCTCCAGTGCTCGGTTATTTTCGGAACTCCCCCAGCCAGTGGCGTACATAGAGAAGTAAGGGCTTTATAGCAAGGATCAAACCAGGCCCCCCCACACAGGACAGAAGGGTTTCCGCCTCAATCCCTTTCAATGGCCCTTGGGCCATTTTTCCACTGCCTCATTTGTTAAAAGGTGTTCCTTTAGAGAGTAGAGTCCTGACCAAGTTTTTACCTCAGTAGAAGAGGAGATAATCCCAACTAAGACTGGGCCCCCTCTTGCCCTGGGCCCCATAGCAGTCGCCTGGTCTGCCGCTATGGTAGTTAAACCCCTGCCCCCAGCAGTGAATGGGGTGTGGCCACGCTTGTGTGGTGCGCTCTCCTTCACTTTGGGGGAGCTCGTTCTGGAGATAGGTGTCACGAGGGTGTCAAGAGCCACGTCTGACTCTGTTATACCCGGGGTCAGGAAGTCGCAGCGGGTGGCTGCACGCTCTATGTCTAAAAATGGTGCTGTTTCTTAATGGTAGCTTTTTGGGTTTGCCTTGTAATCCTTTTTGTCTCACTCAGGGATCCGTAGCTTCTCCTCAGCTGTTCCTTGTCCAGCACTCCCAACCTCCTTATATTCCCCTCTCCCACTTCTCTGGTTGCCAGATATAGAGCTTCCTGCCTGGACTTCTATACTGACCCACTGGAGCCGAGTTGCTGTTATCCCTGGTTGTCGTACTAGAGTATTACCCTCCGGATCCCTGTTGGTTGTTTGTTGTCGCCCACCTGGGATTATGTGTTTTGTCAGTATTGTCTGTCTTCTCCCTAGTGTTTCCCTTTAGTGTTAGTGGTGCGGACTAGTGTTCCCACCGCCCTATTCACTACGTAGGGCTCATTTTGGGGAAAGCCAGGGTTTTAGGAACGTGATCGGTGTACGAGTGAGGAACCCATCTAGGGACGTCAGGGCAGTCAGGTGCCAGCCTCTAGGTGAGTTAGGGGTCACCATCTTTCCCTCTCCCTTGGACAGGGCATTCCTTTTCCCTCCCTTTGCGTCACGTATGTGATCGGCACGTCGGTCGTGATAATAGGTGCAGGTCTCACCTTTTGGACGTGCACCTTGACATTAGCTATATGCCACCAATGTCTGAGATGGGAATGCCCCTTTAATGAAAACATTAAACAACTTTTTCTGGTGTTTTGCTGCTCCTCCTGAGCTGTACAACTCTTTGTTTTATTAGATTAGTTACATTGTGCCTGTTATCTAAGTCTCAATAATAGACAATAAGTGCACATTTTACGAGCAATCAATGCCCAAATCAAAGTAATTCCAAAGGGTTCCCTTCCTTTTATCTTATTTCTAATTGGGACATACCCTGGGTAAGGTATATTGAATATTTTATTTACAAATGCCTATACAGGCGTTGAACCTATCTTGCCCCAGGTATGTACTAATACTTCACTTTTATTGTAACTAAACTTTAAAAAATGTACTTAATATCTTTATTTTTAATTTAACTTAGTGAACCAAAAATTTCGAAAAAGTTTAAAAATACAGTCACAACTCCACTATCATATCAAAACTGGTCAGTGAATCCAGAGGGAGAGTATGTGCAGTATCACTCACCCCTGTCACTTTACAGGCAAATTGCTGCCATCATATCACTTGCAGTGCCACTGTCAACTTGACTAAGTTGTGGGGGCGGAGAGCCGTCACCCCACTGTGAACGCTGCACACAACACTTCCGATGTGCTATCAATTCAGCAACTATCCTATTGGTAGTGAACACTACTGTCGATACGGTCTCGGTTTTGATGCCGTGTTTAACTGCTAAGATGATCTAGCACTCATTTGTAGGCCAGCCGGACTACTACTGAGCTAACTGCCAGTGGAGTGCTAACCCCTGTCACTTTACAGGCAAATTGCTGCCATCATATCACTTGCAGTGCCACTGTCAACTTGACTAAGTTGTGGGGGCGGACAGCCGTCACCCCACTGTGAACGCTACACACTACACTTCCGATGTGCTATCAATTCAGCAATTATCCTATTGGTAGTGAACACTGCAGTCGATACGGTCACGGTTTTGATGCCGTGTCTAACTACTAAGGTGATCTAGCACCGATTTGTAGGCCAGCCGGACTACTACTAAATAAATTGAGTGGAGCTGTATACCGAGTTAAAAACTGTGTCTGCCCCCCGACATGTTTCGGTAGAATTCTTTTTCGTAGGCCTCTTGCACACGACTGTTTGGTTTTGCGGTCCGTTTTAAACTGGCTCTTTTTCTCCATGTTTCTTTTTTTGTTTCAGTAGTGTTTGTAGTGTTTCCGTTCCGTTTTTCTGTTTTGGTTTCCGTTTGTGATCCAATTTTGGCGGATCGGAAACGGAAGCTTACAATAATGTTTAAACAGTAAGTACATGAGAAAATTGGGCTGGGCCTAAAATTTTCAATAGATGGTTTTGCAAAAATGGAACGGATATGGAAGACATATGGATGCATTCCGTATACATTCTGTTTTTTTAGGGAAACCATTGACTTGAATGGAGCCACGGCTCGTTATTTGAGGGCAATAATATGACAAGTTCTGTCTTTCAGCGGAATGGAAATACAGAAACGGAGTGCATATGGAATACATTCCGTTTTTTTGGCGGAACCATTGAAATGAATGGCTCCGCAAACTGATTGGCGGAACCATTGAAATGAATGGCTCCGCAAACTGAATCCGCAAGGAAAACGGAAACAGAAAAAATTAAACGTTCGTGTGTAAGAGGCCATACACATGATTTGCTGATAGAGAGATATCCCTTTATTCTAGATTATAAGAAGTGAAAATATCAAAAGTATCTAAAAAATAACCGCACAAAAGCAATCGCAATAAATGCATTTTTTATACACTGTATTACATAAATATGACAAAACAGTAAATGTCAGACATTTGGTGTGCTAGTAACTTACAACTCAGAGAATACATTGAAAACGTCATGGTGAACATAGTGTAACAAAAAATGGCCCAATTGCCTTTTTTCATCTAACCCATAATAAAAGTTTATATAAAATTAATGCTTACTTATGTGTATGTGAAAATGGCCCCTAAAAAAACGACAGCTCATCTCCAAGAAAGAGAACGTCAACAGCTGACCTGCGGAGGGAAGAATTCTTACCTGCTCTGGGTTCCAACTCCTCCAGTCCCCCGTTGCCGCTGCTGCGCTCAATTCCTGCTAGTCAACATCTGGTTTGATGGCGGTCACGTTTACTGCTGCAGACAATGACTTGCCACAGTGGTGATGTGTCCAAGGCCCCCAAAAGGTGGACAAGCCCTTTAGCTGCTAACACTGCATAAAGCATATCTAAAGAAGCAACAAAATCTGCAGAAAGTGCAGCAATCACCTAAATGTTTTGTTGTTAAATTTTTAATCTATCTGTGTCTCTCCTTTTTGCATACCTCAATAGGCAAAAACGTTCTGATTGTGTATGCTCATCAGGAGCCAAAGTCAATGAACGGTTCATTAAAAAATACTGCAGTTGATGTCCTGAGTAAAATGGGATGCAGAGTTACCATCTCTGACTTGTATGCTATGAATTTTAATGCAGCAGCAACCAGAAGCGATATTACAGGTAAGAGTTAAACATGTGCAGTGGCTGGGTTTGGGGTGGACCCAACGTTACGCTGTGTACCACGTGTTGCTGCTCTACGGAAGGGATGGTAAGGCGTGGTGCACCCCAATGGGAAAAAGGTCCAGAGAGTCAGGGTCTGCAGTAAATCAAGGTGCTTATTTACTGGAGGAATTCATTGGGCCGGCTTCTCCAGTAGCCCTGTCAGAAGAAGGGTTTGATGCTAAGGAAAGGCCTGAGCTCGCTGTCTCTCTCTCTCTCTCTCTCTCTCTCTTCAGAAGACTGCTACCCTGGTCCAAGGCTGGTGATCCAGGGTCTGTGGCAGCATATGCCCGTCTCAGCGTCTTCGTCTGGTCACTCAGTAGTCTGGCAGAGTCTCCTCTTCCAAGCACTGTTCCCTAACTGCAGCACACTGAAGGCTCTGACTGCTGTCCTTATATACAGTTTATGCTAGACTAGAACCTTCTAGTAGGAGTAGTGGAGTGGAGAAACTCAGCAGAAACGGATATACATTGTTTCAGCTCTCGTCTGGTATAGACCTAAATTAGAGCTTCAATTAAACACAATGGCAATGCCACAGCAGGCTTTCCAGACAATAACAAGTTTTCAGACATAACAGCTAAAACCAGACATTTAAAAAGGTCAGACTGTCTGCTTTTGGTGGTAAACAAGTCTGGGTTTTTCCCTCCATAGCATGGTCTTCTTTAAACCCTATGGCAGCTGTGGAAAATTACCAGCTTCTCAATCAAAGTCCTAACAGTCTCTTAGTATTCATTAACCCTTTCCACAGAGCCATGTAAATACAGTGATAATGAACATGATATAGATCACAGCATATATATAAAATACAATAACACAGTAATAAACAGTATAAGTTAACCCTTTTAAGAGAAATAAAGTAAAGAGTTTGAACTTTGCATAGGAGATATTGGCAAATGTCCCAAATGTCAAAGTACCTCCTGCTCCAGTGCACTGCACATACAGATTTTGGATCAATTCAAAACACAAAAATACTAAGTGAAGCTCAAGAGCTTACTAGCTACAATTTTTTTTTAGTTCAATAGAGTTGTCTAACTCTATACAAAATAGCTCCCCTCCATCCATATGGTGGCAGCAGGCAGAATTTAAACTATATATTCCCTTTGGTAAGCAAAATGTAATTGGCACAGAATTTTGGACATAACCATTTATAGCTAGAGGGACACTACAAAATATACAACCAAGAGATGTGAAGTGAGATTTTAATAAGTTGCACTACAGTTGATATTATGAAGCGATGTAATGTGTATTTGTAATTAACAGGAGACCTATGTAATCCTCAGCATTTCAGCTATGGAGTTGAAACAATGGAAGCTTTTAAGAATGGATGCTTATGTGAGGACATACTTAAGGAACAGAATAAAATTCATGATGCTGATCTTGTCATCTTACAGGTGATTGACTTTTAATATTATAAAAATGTCCTATGTGACTACTGACATCTTAGATGTGGGAAAAAAAAAATACATATGTTAGTGTTTTACTTAAGTTAAAAACTTTGACCATGTTTCAGGCTGCAAACCCCTCGATAAACAGTTTCTCATGTTGGCATGTCCATCCCAGTGATGCATACTACAGTAGATGTGAGATCCATGTGTCGAGGATGCTACAGCCTTCACTAGCTCTCACACTTTAGCACAGCAGCATTCTTGGGCTGATTTTTCTTTATACAGTCCATGAAGGATCTCCTCTTACTTGTGCTGATAAATTCTATAATATTTTTATCAGACAGGGAATAATCACACTGGGGAACAATAATCTTACAATTGTATTCAAACCAATACTTTTTTTTTTTATCCCCCTTGTGACATTTCACATGCACGCAAGTCATAATGCCAGAAGGATATTATGGAGCTGAGTTCACTCCATAACTCCATAAGCATCAGGTGCTGACTGCAATACAGCTGACACCTGCCTGCAGTGACCAGGGTCAGAGATAACTCTGATCCCTGTCATTTAAAGTCATTTATTTATCGGTAAATGGTGACTGTGGCATCTGAGTTGTCAGACACTGGGATAGGGCTCCCTCTGTCCTCCAAACAACCCCTGTTACACACATTCATTTTTTTCTGGTGACTTTGTCCATATAGAGATGTTAGAAAAAAAAAAGACAAAGGCTTCAGTGTGCTGCATTTAGAAAATGCCAGGGACCCAAAAATACCCCGCCTAGTTAACAAAAATATCAGTGGCAAAAAATGTGTGAACCCACCCTTAATGTACCTATTTATTTTCAGTTTCCATTGTACTGGTTCGGCTTACCTGCAATCATGAAGGGCTGGATTGATCGATGCTTTGTACAAGGTTTTGCCTTTGACACCCCAGGTTATGAAACTGGATTACTGAAGGTATGTTTCACCACTACAATTGGATTGAATCACACACTACAATGGGGGATTTGTGCTATACTAATAAATCCACCACATCTTACTCCATGAGACGTTTTACTAAGGCTACATTCACATGGCTGTATACATTTTGTACACAAATCACAGATCCATTTGCATCCCACTCTGTTCGCAGGTCCCATTGTAAAAATGCCTAATGCTGTAAAATGAGACAAAAATAGGACATGTTCTGTCATTTTCAGGAGGGATGAGTGAATTTCATATTTTGAAGTTCGTGTGCAGGTTCATGTTGTGGTATTTACTGAATTACAAACTACAAAAAATGGTGTGGTGTCAAAAGGCAGGAAGTGCGCAACCCCATATGCAGTTGTGCATCTATACCCGGCGGAGCAGATCCTGCACTTGTGGCTTGTTGCTAATGGCGATCCCCAGCAAAAATGCATACAGTGGAGGATGCCCGCAGCGGACCACAAGTACCACAAAAAGACATCCTACACATAATAGAAAAATGTGTGGATGTAAATAGCTATATGAAATAAACATTAATAAGGAAGGTGCACTACTGTGCATGTAAACACACAAGTCTGACTAAACCCTCAAACTGGTGTTCTGAGCCCGAGCCAAGGTATCTCAAGTAGCTTGGGACCTAACTCTAACCTACCTGTGCCGTATGGGCAATAGCAGGAGCCAATGGGCAAATTACAGGAGCGTAAGGTCCGACTCACAGCAAACTCCCAGTTACCTCCAGCATGCAGCCATGCTTGCAATGGGAGGAGGGAGGAGGCTGTGAGTCCCACCAAGTCTGACTGATAAGGCCCAGGCCTCACAGGTGCACCTAAATGTTGCCTGTGGATGAAAATCAGGCACATTTAAATATGGAGTTTATATACCTCCAAACATATCTATATACAGACTACAAAAAACATTTAGGTGCACCTGTGAGGTCTGGGCCATATCAGTCAGTCTTGGGTGGGATTCACAGCCTCCTCCCTCCTCCCATTGCAAGCATAGCTGCATGCTGGTGGTAACTGGGAGTTTGCCCACTGGCTTCTGGTATTGCCCATACGGCACAGGTAGGTTAGCGTTAGGTCCCGAGCTACTTGAGATACCTTGGCTCGGGCTCAGATATGTCCTTCATATAAGGATATGTTGGCTAAATTCTCAATTTTAACACCAGTTTGAGGGTTTAGTCAGACTTGTTTATTTGCATCCACAGTAGTGCAGCATTTATTTCATATTTACTGAATTGCGTTATGGATTCCGTTACCACGGACTATAATGTAATTCCATGATGGAATGCCTTTAGAGGCATTCCGTTATTCATTCAGTCATAATAGAAGTATATGGCCTGCATAACGGATCCGTCTGGTTTACGTTATGCCGGGGTCCTCTCCTGCATAATGACGGAATGCTAAAGGCATTCCGTTATGCATTCCATCATGGAATTGCATTATGGTTCGTGGTAACGGAATCCATAATGCAATTCCGTAAATACCACAACATGAACCCGCACACGAACTTCAAAATATGAAATTCGCTCATCCCTAATTTTCAGTACAGCTGCACGGATGCGGACAGCACGCAAATGGCATCTATGTGCTATCCGAATTTATAGTGGCACCGTAGAAATGAATGGATCCGCAAAAAAAGTGAATCAAACCGAATGAATGTGAATGTAGGGTAAAATGGATGCAGTGTTTATATGCATCTCTAAGTGTGCATAGGGGTATCCATAAATTGTTATAATAAGAATACCCATTTAAGATTCCTGCACACAAACTAAATAGCAATTTTTTTTAAAGTGTTTTTCAGTGCTTCAGTATGTCATAATTTTGGAATTTTCCTAAAAAAAACACCAAAAAATCCCTCTTTTCATTGTCTCCTACCAACCATCTGTGAAAAGCGATCCATAAACAGATGATGTCTGTGTGCTACCTGTTTTTCACAAACTAGTGCAAAAATTTAACCAAAGTAGTGCAAACTGAGATTTTCTTATAAAAATGGATGATCTATGTCCATCCAAGAGAAATGGACATGTGAATTACTCCATTAACTTTAATTTGTCAGTGTTCAGTCCATGTGCTCAGGTCCAAAAGAAAATGGACATAAGCATTGCTCATTTAAATGAGCCCTGGAATTTTTGTGGCTGTATTTTATTCAGTGTGGTAGATCTGATACAAGAATCACTCACCTGGTCCCCGCCACACTAGTCCTGGAACCTGGCTGCATTAAGTGATCTTCCGGTCACAAGCTTGTTGACTCTGGCCTGGCTGTAGACAGGGTTAGGTGCACTGCTGCAGCCAATGACTGGCCTCAGCAGTGACATATCCCCAAGTGGCACATGACCCAGCAGTAATGTGACATATCACTGATGAGGCCAGTTATTGGCTACAGCACTGCATGTGACCCTGTGGGCATCCCAACTGGAGGTCCACAAGCCTGGGAGTGAAAGATCGCTGACTGCAGCCAGGGTGCAGGACTTGAGGGGTGGGGACCAGGTGAGTATGCTTCTCACATCAAAGGGGTATTCCGGTAAAGTGCCCTAACTTTTGAACAATTGCATTAAGGTTGCAAGGTGTGACCCAACCAGAACCCATACCTATACATATATAACCAGAGTTTCAATTTATCTTGCAATCCACTTGTCTATCTCCTGTGTGAGCCTGCAACACACAGAGCATCATGGCACCTGAGCTTCCCTCACAAAACTAAGATCCCCACAATCCCTAGCTGTGAGTGATGTTTATTGATTGGCTGCCTGATATCACAGCCCAGTCACACCCCCTCTACTCGGTAATCACCAGCACACTAACACGCCCTTTGTTTCACAAGACATTTTAGCTAGGGAATTGATAGCAACACACTGAGCATGCTCGACCTAACAAAGGCTCAGAACTACAGGTTGATGCCATGGTAATTTATGAGGAAACAGTGGGTAGCAGAGGAAGAAAACTACTTTTATAACTACTGATCAGTAAATAAGTGAAACTTACATTATATTAGGTAATTATTGATGATGAATTGATGATGAATTAGTCTAAAACAGTGATGGGCAAACTACGGCCCGAGGGCTGTATACGGCCTGGCGGATCTTTTTATCCAGCCCGCAGAGCTGTCCGGAGGCAGCAGGAGAGGAGATGAGAGCTTCCATTGTGTAAGCGCTCATCTCCATAGTCATCTGTACCACCGTCCTCAGGACAGCGATACAGATGAATGGTGTGGAGGAGCAGGGGAGAGGCGTATCCCTTGCCCGTTCCTCTGATAGGCTACAGGCACTAGGCCTGTAGCCTATCAGAGGCCAGTGCAGGCGGCGCAACGTCATCACACCGCCTGAGCTGTACAGAGCGGGACGCAGGCCAGAAGAGGTCTGCATCGCATCACTGACAGCAGCATAAGGTAAGTATAAGTGTTTATTGTTTATATTATTTATAGTATACTGTGGCAAGAAGGGGGTGGGGACCCTATATACTGGCACAATATGGATTGGATTGGCACTATGAAGAAGAGGGGAAGCACTATGGAGAAGAGGGGAAGCACTATGGGGGCCCTATATACTGCCAAAAAGGGGGGGGGCACTATGGAGAAGAGGGGGAAGCACTATGGGGGCCACTATTGAGAAGAGGGGAACCACTATGGGGGCCCTATATACTGGCACAATATGGGGGGGGCACTATGGAGAAGAGGGGAAGCACTATGAGGGCCCTAAACTGTTTGAAGGTTTTCTAAGAGATGCTATCTTGGAGTACCTCAAAGAAAATAAGCAAATAACACCATATCAGCATGGCTTTATGAGGGATCGGTCATGCCAAACTAATTTAATCAGTTTCTATGAGGAGGTAAGTTCTATACTTGACAGCGCTGAATTAATGGATGTCGTATATCTGGACTTCTCCAAAGCATTTGACACTGTACCACATAAAAGGCTAGTATATAAAATGAGAATGCTTGGACTGGGAGAAAATGTCTGTATGTGGGTAAGTAACTGGTTCAGTGATAGAAAACATAGGGTGGTTATTAACGGTACACACTCACTGTCACTAGTTGAGTACCTCAGGGGTCAGTATTGGGCCCTATTCTCTTCAATATATTTATTAATGATCTTGTAGAAGGCTTGCACAGTTAAATATAAATGTTTGCTGATGACACTAAACTGTGTAAAGTAATTGACATGGAAAAGGACAGTATACTGCTTCAGATGGATCTGGATAGATTGGAGGCTTGGGCAGATAAGTGACAGATAAGGTTTAACACTAACAAATGTAAGGTTATGCACATGGGAAGGAATAATGCAAGTCACCCGTACATACTAAATGGTAAAACACTGGGTAACACTGGCATGGAAAAGGACCTAGGAATTTTTGTGAACAGCAAACTAAGCTGTAAAAACCAGTGTCAGGCAGCTGCTGCCAAGGCCAATAAGATAATGGGTTGCATCAAAAGGGGCATAGATGCCTGTGATGAGAACATACTCCTACCACTTTACAAATCACTAGTCAGACCACACATGGAGTACTGTGTACATTTCTGGGCTCCTGTGAACAAGGCAGACATAGCAGAGCTGGAAACGGTACTGAAGAGGGCAACTAAAGTTAACTGGAATGGGGGGACTACAGTACCCTGAAAGATTATCAACATTAGGGTTATTCACTTTAGAAAAAGGACGGCTGAGGGGAGATCTAACTACTATGTATAAATATATCAGGGGTCAGTACAGAGATCTCTCCCATCATCTATTTATCCCCAGGACTGTAATTGTGACAAGCGGACATCCTCTGCGTCTGGAGTAAAGAAGGTTTGTACACAAACATAGAAGAGGATTCTTTATGGTAAGAGCAGTGAGACTATGGAACTCTCTGTCTGAGGAGGTGATGGTAAGTTCACTACACTAACCCTGGTTTCACACCTAGGCGTTTCTCAAACGTGGGTTTCTATGCGCGTTTTTGTCGCGCGTTTTTATGCGCGTTTTTTTTAATAGTGAACGCGCGTTTGACGCGCGTTTGGGTGATTGACAGCAGTGTTGTCCAAAGAGTCTATGGCCCAAACGCGCGTCAAACGCGCCAAAAAAAGCTCCTGTACTTGTTTGAGCGTCGGGCGTTTTACAGCGCGATCGTACGCGCTGTAAAACGCCCAGGTGAGAACCATTCCCATAGGGAATCATTGGTTTCTCCATGTTGAGCGTTTTACAGCGCGTAGGAACGCGCTGTAAAACGCTCAGGTCTGAACTTAGGGTAAAAGAGTTCAAGCTGGGCCTGGGCCTTTTGAAGCAAAATGTCACATCTTAGGCCATGCCTCTTTCCCAAAAAGCCACTCACTCTTCCACAAAGCACCCCATTGTTAAACAAGGCTTAAGTGATTTTTCTAAATCTTGATGTGCCAAATGCACAAAGTCTTGTAATGTTAATGTAACGATAAAGTCAAACTGTTGGCCAGAAAATGCAGCGTACCAGACGAACTTTGTGCAAGCCGTCACACTCTGAACACCCTTGAGGGCCTGGGTACTCTTCACCCACCTGCCATCAGAAAGGGTGACTTTTGCAGTGCCCTTCCCACGTGTCAAATAGCAGGGCGGCTGGTGGCTGGGCACACCAGTCGCAGTTGGGCAAAACCACAAAGTAAATCTTTGCTAGCTTCTCCCTCCGGGGGTGACATCCCACCCCTCGTCGCCAGCAAGGGGGTGAGGGATGTCCTTGGGAGAATGAGAGACACGTCTTCCTTGGTGACATGCTTCCAGTGAGACTGCGTCTGTCTCCCTGGCTGCCTGACAAATCGGTGCTCAATTTTGGCACAATTTATGACAAAGCCTAGATGCAGTGACATTAGTAAATGTGGGCCAGTGCATGTAGATTTTGTTAATAGTTTAAAATGGAATTCATAGTGTAGGAAGGGGCAAGGATTCGTCATTGACGGAAGGTACGTGTCACCGAGGTTCCTGGCCTCGGTGAGATAAGAACCGGTAATTTTGTGTGTCAGCGGCAGCTAGTGCTTGCTGACACTGTTTTACTTAGTGTGGCTGTAAAGCCAATCCTGCCCGGTTCTTATTGGGAGCAGCCAAAGGACAGGGTGGGTGGCTGTTCCCCACGTCCAGGCCAGGTTTTGGGCTGGGAATAAAAACCCAGCCAGCAGTCACAGTGTGTGGATTAGGCTACATGCACACGACCATGCTGTTTTTTGTGGTCCGCAAACTGCAGATCTGCAAAAAACGGAAGCCGCCCGTGTGCCTTCTGCAATTTTCAGAATGGAACGGGCGGCCCATTGTAGACATGCCTATCCTTGTCCACAAAACGGACAAGAATAGGGCATGTTATTTTTTTTTGCGGAGCCACGGAACGGAGCAACTGATGCGGATAGCACACGGAGTGCTGTCCGCGTCTTTTATGGCCCCATTGAAGTGAATGGGTCCGCATCCGAGCCGCAAAAACGGCGGCTCGGATGCGGACCAAAACAGTGGTCGTTTGCATGAGGCCTTACCCTGCATTTTCATAGTGGATCTGTGAAGCACTGTGGTTTTTGGGTTCCAACCAGTTGGTAGCGCGCTGGAGAGCCGCACGCTGAAAATCAGGCGCCCTAAAGCCTGCTGTGGACGGCTGTGGATTGCCCTGGACAAAACAGTCCGCCAGGTGACACGTTTGTGCTGTGGACTTTAGGTGGTGTGAATTAACACCAGGACTCTGCACAGTGTTATTTTTACTTTGTTGCTTTTTGTGTGAATAAACACTGAACTTTTGCTTTATTACCGTGTTCTTGCCTCTGTACTGCGTCCGCTTACCCTGCCTACCAGAGCAAATCCCTACAATAGTAACATCTGGCTGCAGAGGTCTTACAGAAAAATATATATAAATGCACAAAACCCACATGAAGCAATGTGTGTGACAACAGAATTAGGGTTATAGGGAATCTGTCACCATATACCTTGTTATTTCTATACGTGGCCCCATTGTGGAGAAATCAGCCTTTTTATTTTATGCTAATTAGCCCCTTGGTGTAATGAGGGCAGTGCCATTGCACATTGTTACCCCCAAGGCTCTGCTCCCTTTCATTCCCGGCCGTGTCCCCAACCACTTTGACTGACAAGGACAGGCAGTGAAGATGTACTCATGCCTGGTTCTGAAGTCTCACGGCAGCACGTTCCATGCACATGTTGTACATGGCTGGAGTGCCCGGCAGTCTCCAGCCATGTACTGTGCATGTGCAGAATACACTGCTGCGAGACTTCAGGGCCAGGCATGAGTACACCTTCACTGCCTGTCAAAGTGATGGGGACTCAGTCAGGAATGGAAGGCTAATTAGCATTAAAAAAGGTTGATTTCTCCACAATAGGGCAACGTATTGAAATAGGAACAAAACCATTAGAAACAGGCTCGGACTGGCCCACCGGGGAGCCGGTGAAATCCTTGGTGGGCCTTTTGCCTGGAAATTTATAATCACATAATAACTAATCGGCGGCAGCCCCAGCTGGCTGTTGGAAAGCGCCACTGCCTGTCGCTGTAATATGTAGTGCGGCACACATCAATGGACATGAGGGTGCAGCAAGTGGCCAAATGATCTCTGAGATCATCTCACCACTTCTCATTTAGTATGGCTGCAGCAGCGCTGGGGGGCACTGCCTCCTGACCTGTGCTCTTACTGATGGCGCTGCATGCAGAGCAGGAGAAGCCCTGCCGCCCGCCCATATTCTGAGTCAGCGCAGAACGCGGTGGCGGGATTTCAGTTTATGTGACAACCAGGCAGGCAGAGCTACAGAAGCGAAGCACATAGACCTACAGGACCTGTTGGGAGTTGTAGTTTTCATTACTGCAAAACACTGTATTGTTAGAGCCCATGCCCTGTACACATGACAGATCTGTGCAGACACTGAACCAAGAAGAGACATGTCCCTTCTTACCACGGTCATGAGTTAAAACTTCCACACTGCAAACTGCAAAGTGCAGCCTCTTATTGAAAACTATGGGAGGCAAACACGACGCCGCCAGACAGAAATTTCTGGACAATCTGTAAAAATAGGCGTCTTTTTTTCCTGTGTCCATAAAAAAAATAGAGGTGTCTGATTATTATTTTTTTTGACTGGAGGTACAGTAAATACTGGTAATGGGTATTTTTCAGTATGTTAAGTATTATAACCTTTATCATTCAATATGGTTTTCCAAATTGTCCAAAAAAAATGTTGGAAGTCCGTCATTTTTGGATAATTATTTGCAGGAATTATTTGCACCAAAATACCACTAGGCAAATTCTGCCATGTGAATGGCCCCTTATGTTCCAAGCATCAACATCAATTGCTGTTGACAAACTAGAAGTCTGTACGATATACAAATAAATTAAAAGGGTTCTCCAGACATCAGGAAAAATACAAGAGTTCGGTGAACCTGTGGAAGAAATTTAGTTTCATTAAGGCCTCATGCACACGACCGTTGTGTGCATCCGTGGCCGTTGTGCCGTTTTCCGTTTTTTTTTCGCAGACCCATTGACTTTCAGTGGGTCAGTGGAAAAATCGGAAAATGCACCGTTTTGCAGCCGAGACCGTGATCCGTGTATCCTGTCCATCAAAAAAATAAGACCTGTCCTATTTTTTTTGACGGACAACGGTTCACAAACCCATTCAAATCAATGGGTCCGTGAAAGAACACGGATGCACACAAGATTGGCATCCGTGTCCGTGATCCGTGGCCGTAGGTTACTTTCATACAGACGGATCCAAAGATCCGTCTGCATAAAAGCTTTTTCAGATCTAAGTTTTCACTTCGTGAAAACTCATATCCGACAGTATATACTAACACAGAGGCGTTCCCATGGTGATGGGGACGCTTCTAGTTAGAATACACTACAAACTGTGTACATGACTGCCCCCTGCTGCCTGGCAGCACCCGATCTCTTACGGGGGCCGTGATCAGTACAATTAACCCCTTCAGGTGCGGCACCTGAAGGGGTTAATTGTACTATCATATCCCCCTGTAAGAGATCAGGGCTGCCAGGCAGCAGGGGGCAGACCCCTCCCCAGTTTGAATATCATTGGTGGCCAGTGCGGCCCCCCCCCTCCCTCCCTCTATTGTAATAATTCGTTGGTGGCACAGTGTGCGCCCCCCCTTCCTCCCTCTATTGTAATAATTCGTTGGTGGCACAGTGTGCGCCCCCCATCACCCCCCCCCCTTCCTCCCTGTATTGTAATAATTATTCGTTGGTGGCACAGTGTGCGCCCCCCATCGCCCCCCCTTCCTCCCTGTATTGTAATAATTATTCGTTGGTGGCACAGTGTGCGCCCCCCATCGCCCCCCCCCCTTCCTCCCTGTATTGTAATAATTATTCGTTGGTGGCACAGTGTGCGCCCCCCATCGCCCCCCCCCCCGATCATTGGTGGCAGCGGAGTTCCGATCGGAGTCCCAGTTTAATCGCTGGGGCTCCGATCGGTAACCATGGCAACCAGGACGCTACTGCAGCCATGGTTGCCATGGTTACTTAGCAATAGTACAATAGTAAAAGATTCATACTTACCTGGGAGCTGCGGTGTCTGTGTCCGGCCGGGAGCTCCACCTACTGGTAAGTGACAGCAATGCGCCGCACAGACCTGTCACTTACCAGTAGGAGGAGCTCCCGGCCGGACACAGACATCGCAGCTCCCAGGTAAGTAAGAATCTTTTACTATTGTACTATTGCTAAGTAACCATGGCAACCAGGGCTGCAGTAGCGTCCTGGTTGCCATGGTTACCGATCGGAGCCCCAGCGATTAAACTGGGACTCCGATCGGAACTCCGCTGCCACCAATGATGGGGGGAGGGGAGATGGGAGGCCGCACACTGCCACCAATGTTGTTAATGCTATAGAGGGAGGGGGGGCCGATGGGGGGCGCACACTGTGGCACCAACGAATATTTATTACAATACAGGGAGGAAGGGGGGGGGCCAGGCAGCAGGGGGCAGCCATGTACACAGTTTGTAGTATATTCTAACTAGAAGGGTCCCCATCACCATGGGAACGCCTCTGTGTTAGAATATACTGTCGGAAATGAGTTTTCACGATGTAACTCATATCTGACAGTATATTCTAACATAGAGGCGTTCCCATTGTGATGGGGACGCTTCAAGTTAAAATATATCATCGGATTGGAGAAAACTCTGATCAGATGGTATAAAAGGGACTCCAGACTTTACATTGAAAGTCAATGGGGACGGATCCGTTTGAAATGGCACCATATTGTGTCAACGTCAAACGGATCCGTCCCCATTGACTTGCATTGTAATTCAGGACGGATCCGTTTGGCTCCAAAAATCAAGGAAGATTCACGGACGAAAAAACGGTCACGGATCACGGACCTACAGACCCCGTTTTTGCGGACCGTGAAAAAATACTGTCGTGTGCATGAGGCCTAATACTTACCTGTCCCTTGCTTCACTAATGCCATTATCCCTGCTGCATTCGCACAGGCCGCTAGCTCTTGACCTATCCGGATGTTTGCGCTTCTTTTCCTGTTCAGCTACATAGTAATAAATGTAGCTGAACAGGAAAAGAAGCGCCCACACCCGGGACAAGAGCGGAAGAGCTTGCGGCCAATGCTAGTGTCTGGAGAACTCAAAAGCTTAAAATCACACAACTATTAAAGGGGTTTTCCAAGTTTTTACTATTGATGATCTATCCTCCCGGCATCCCTGACAATCATTTGTATGAGGAGTCGACGCGTGCAGTGTGCACGTGCCGTCTCCCTTCTGTCTTCCTGTTGGCTACTGCTGTCTATGGTCTTTGCAACACCCGGCACCCCCGTGACCTGATATTGATGACCTATCCTGAGTCAATAGTAAAAGCCCAGAGAAACCCTTTAACTGTTAGCAAGTAGTAAACCCTTAATTTATTTGTAGACTCCGAGGTCTTCAGACTTTTGGCCACAGCTTGGCTATGCAGCAGCCGCTACATGTGACAACATCCTTACGGCTGGGATAAGAGATAACTACCAACCCTACAGTTTAAGCCCAAAGCTTCCACCGTCAATACCAACCATGGCACCTCAGGGTAATAATAATAATAATATAGCATTTACAGTCCATGGGTGGCACAGGCACAAGTAAAAATATAATAAAATCAAACTTTATTTTATATGTATTGCTAATAAGGGGTACACATTATACTGCACAGTGCATGCCATAAAAAAGCAAAAAAAAAAAAACAATAGATTTACTTTACTTTCCCATTCCCCTGTGAGCAAAATGAATTAGCTCGATTCACACAAAAATGGAAAACAGACTTTCATTATTTTACGACTTTTTACGACTGCCACACAGCCATTTGTACCATCAGTACCATTGCAGACTATGGGGCAGTGTTTCTATGAGCTGTTTTTCTAGCTGTCATCAATAATGTCCTATTTTTTGTCCATTTTGACAGCCAGGTGCACCCCTTTGAAATCAATAGGCCAATTGCCGTTTAGACAGAAGTACGCAGGTATATGAGTGGCACAGAAGGCAGGGAATTAAAAAAATATATATAAATACTGCCCCCTGTGTATGAAATGTCCCAATACTGCCCCCTGTATATAAACTCATGATAATGCCAACAATTAAAAAAAATACTAATCTCATCACAGGTATGCATGGGAACAGTTTAGGCAGCAGGACCTTGTGTTCTCAGCGATGTGACATCACAAGACCATTTTTTTTTTTTAGTCTTGCTGAGGGACTCAGTGGTTAATCTAGGACAAGGAATTTCCATGTGTGACTGCTGTCCATATTACTGACTGTAAATAGCAGACTAAGGGGAGATTTATCAAGATCGGTGCTTTCTATGTCGGTCTTGATCTCTCCTGCACCAACGGAGGATGCGTCTAATTTATGACGAGGGGCAGGCCTGTGCACCTAAACAAAAATCTACAACAGCTCAGAGCTGCCGTACATTTATGCAAGGGCGGACTGGGAACTTAAAGTTGCCCTGGAAAAAATAAAAAATAAAAGTGGCCCCAGTGTCAAAATTGACGGAAGGTGGGGCAAGACAAGTAGATGGGTCCAAGACAAGTTTGCAAGGTCAGTAATATCATAGGGCAGCACAGAATACTATCTCACAGAACCAAATACCACAGTGCAGAACAAAATACATCCCCATAAGCTTTCTCTCTGTGGTGGTCATCAATATCCATGTTCTGTTCTCATCCTCCGATTGTCTTTAGTATGTAGCTGGAGGCTTTGGAGGAGAAATGTGGGCAACAACACCAAGCCAGCCCTACCTTCAGCATTCTGCCTGGACTTTCTATGATAATGACCCCTATAGTTCCCCCAGTAGTATGTACCCGGAGAGCGGCAGTGAGGAGGGCTTGGGTGGCCCTATGGGCATCAGCCCACCCGGAAAATTCCCTGTAGGGTTCATGGCGAGTCTGCCCCTGGATTTTCGGCTTTATTTGCATAAAAAACTGGTGTAAATGAAGAGAGATTCGTCTCTCCTGTTGGCTGCGCCCCTTTCCCACCCTCATGCTCCCTTTTGAAAAAGTGGTGAATGCAGAGTAAAAAGATGCACTTGTGACTTTTTTTCAATAAGTCATTTTTTCTGGCGCAAGGGAGATGAGAAATTTCCCCTTCAGTTATCAACTAATTGAGTTGCTTAATGAGAAACACTTTGATATTGTACAGTGCACAATACAGTTCTGTTCTACATGCTGAATTGTATTCTAAAATGCATACGTTTATGCACGTGAGGCTGAAAAATATACAAGTAATATTTCTGTTTATGGTAGCGGTAGAGTGGGCCCTAGGCACCCCAGTCCGACACTGATTAGAAAGAACTGACAAGCTTGCATCTCGCATGTAAGATGTATTCATAACACGTTACAATATCTGGTGACAGATTCCCTGTTTTTCATGGTTTTTTTTATAAGGCCTTTTTTTTATATTTACATTTTTTCTGCTGCCACACAAACATGCAGCTCTTTGCTAACAGTCTGTATAGGGCATCACGCACATGTCCATGTTCATATGCCAATTCTCAAACAATGAATTCTCAAAATACACCTACCTTCCTTGTGCACGACACATTTTTCTCACGTTCATTATTAGAAATGGCAATACGCAACACGGGTCAGAATAGAACATGTTCTATAATTTGTGGAAAAACCACATGGATCTGCAAATAATATTATGAATGTGTGCATAGCCTGATAGAAATGGGCGGGTCAGTGTGCTGTCCGCAAAAAATGTGAGTAGAGATGATCGAAGTTTGGAAAATTCGAATCGGCTGCTTCACCGAACTTTAACAAGAAATGCGGGTACAATGACGGGGAATGACGATTGCGCCGAGCTCCCCCCATCATTTATCCCCGAAGATGCCGCGTCATCAGATACTTCGATTTGCTCATCACTAAATATGAGGCCTAACTATGTACTATACAATATAAGTGAGCGAAAAGATCTGATGACAACGAAAGTGGGAAGTTGTAGGTAAAAGCCTACGTTATTTCTAACACTAATGAATTGCCTTCTCTCGTTTTTCTGCTGCTTAGGGTAAACGAGCGTTACTTTCATTTACGACTGGTGGAACAGAACATATGTTCAGTAAAGAAGGCATAAGTGGTGATATCCGCTACCTTCTTTGGCCTATTCAGGTAAGCTTTTGCAAATAAATAATGTTTCCAATATGCAGTACCTTAATAGGCAGAATATAAAGTAGTTCACTGCATGATACTAACGACACCTTTTTAAACCTTTGCAAGCTGCTGAAGAAAATGCAGCGACTGAGCCACAGGGTCGCACGTGAGTGTGGGTGGCTGGGTGCAGTAGTCGTACTCACGGTTTCCTGAAGCTAACTGGGCTGGCGTGTAATGATGGGAAGGGTGCACTGGTTCTTCCCTTCGGAACACACTCTGGTTTTGGGGTTCTCCTGCATGATGGCAGGTGCCCTTGATATTGCTGTTTTACGGTGCGAGGCAGGGTCCCAGTAGTTGTGATGCCAGCAACTTGCGGTGCAAATGTAGTGTGGTACATTTTATGAGACCGGTGTTGGTATAACAAATCCACAGTACTTTACTGAAATCGAACAGCAGGTGATCCACACAAGCACTATTCACATGAAATGCAGACTTTACAGTCGAAAAAAATTAGCATATTGTGATAAAGTTCATTATTTTCTGTAATGTACTGATAAACATTAGACTTTCATATATTTTAGATTCATTACACACCAACTGAAGTAGTTCAAGCCTTTTATTGTTTTAATATTGATGATTTTGGCATACAGCTCATGAAAACCCAAAATTCCTATCTAAAAAAATTAGCATATCCTGAAAAGGTTCTCTAAACGAGCTATTAACCTAATCATCTGAATCAACTAGATAACTCTAAACACCTGCAAAAGATTCCTGAGGCTTTTAAAAACTCCCAGCCTGGTTCATTACTCAAAACCGCAATCATGGGTAAGACTGCCGACCTGACTGCTGTCCAGAAGGCCATCATTGACACCCTCAAGCAAGAGGGTAAGACACAGAAAGAAATTTTTGAACGAATAGGCTGTTCCCAGAGTGCTGTATCAAGGCACCTCAGTGGGAAGTCTGTGGGAAGGAAAAAGTGTGGCAGAAAACGCTGCACAACGAGAAGAGGTGACCGGACCCTGAGGAAGATTGTGGAGAAGGACCGATTCCAGACCTTGGGGGACCTGCGGAAGCAGTGGACTGAGTCTGGAGTAGAAACATCCAGAGCCACCGTGTACAGGCGTGTGCAGGAAATGGGCTACAGGTGCCGCATTCCCCAGGTCAAGCCACTTTTGAACCAGAAACAGCGGCAGAAGCGCCTGACCTGGGCTACAGAGAAGCAGCACTGGAAGCAGCACAAGGTGCCAGAGCCTGGAGGAAGACTGGGGAGAGGGAAATGCCAAAATGCCTGAAGTCCAGTGTCAAGTACCCACAGTCAGTGATGGTCTGGGGTGCCATGTCAGCTGCTGGTGTTAGTCCACTGTGTTTTATCAAGGGCAGGGTCAATGCAGCTAGCTATCAGGAGATTTTGGAGCACTTCATGCTTCCATCTGCTGAAAAGCTTTATGGAGATGAAGATTTCATTTTTCAGCACGACCTGGCACCTGCTCAGTGCCAAAACCACTGGTAAATGGTTTACTGACCATGGTATTACTGTGCTCAATTGGCCTGCCAACTCTCCTGACCTGAACCCCATAGAGAATCTGTGGGATATTGGGAAGAGAAAGTTGAGAGACGCAAGACCCAACACTCTGGATGAGCTTAAGGCCGCTATCGAAGCATCCTGGGCCTCCATAACACCTCAGCAGTGCCACAGGCTGATTGCCTCCATGCCACGCCGCATTGAAGCAGTCATTTCTGCAAAAGGATTCCCGACCAAGTATTGAGTGCATAACTGAACATAATTATTTGAAGGTTGACTTTTTTTGTATTAAAAACACTTTTCTTTTATTGGTCGGATGAAATATGCTAATTTTTTTAGATAGGAAATTTGGGTTTTCATGAGCTGTATGCCAAAATCATCAATATTAAAACAATAAAAGGCTTGAACTACTTCAGTTGTGTGTAATGAATCTAAAATATATGAAAGTCTAATGTTTATCAGTACATTACAGAAAATAATTAACTTTATCACAATATGCTAATTTTTTTAGAAGGACCTGTATATGGAGGCTAGCTTCTCCCTCTCACAATCAGACTGGTCAATCTCTCCTTTCCCCGGCCTAACGAGATGCACTTTCTCTATAATAAGATATATAAGTTTATAATATCTACAGTATCTTCAGAGGAACAGGGGACCATCCTGTCCTTTGGTTATGTTGGGCAGCGTGTAGCTTGCAGTTTTTCCACCACATACAAAGGAGGCTGTAGCCATTTTTAGACATTTCTCCTAGAGAGGAAAGGTGGAGCCAGCCCTAACTAGCCTCATGGGACCTCACACTCCTTATACAACTTTATGGGATTTGTAGTACATAATACATTTCAGTGCTTTGTGGTGTATTTCAGGACACTGCACAAACTGAAGAGCATTTTTAATAAAAGTCAATCTTTCATTTGTAAAGGTATATGCAATGTAATTAAAAAAAATAGGGAAAATAGGTACAAAAGTGTCTTTAGCTTTTAGTCTTCCTTCTCATAAAATTTTGCGTGTGCTTTCTTTTCGGTGGTTAAAATTGGTTAACAATTTTCATTTTTTTTAACTATTTATGTTAAATATTAGGCATAATTTCAGTAATTTTTCAGGTCTCATAGAGATTCCTATGGGAAAAATGCATGAAAGCACGACATACAACATTTTGCAAATATGCCAAAACCACTAAAACGCACAAACGCAGTGTAAAAAATGCCATTCAAAAAAAGCTTTGCAGTGAATTTCATGCATCATAAAAAAAGGCTAAATAAGTCCTAAAAAAGGAACTTTTAAAGAGGTGTTCAGTTATCCCCCATAATGTGCACAACCTATTGAAAGATTCATACTATGGTCCTGCTCCCTGGCTCCTGCTTGGCCAACTTATGAACCCTAGTTTGTATACTTCTGGCTGAATATGGACATGGTCACCTGCACCTGCAGTCAATTGCTGGCTTCAGTGGTGACATGTCCCAAAGTGGCAAGAGACCGCAGTAATGTGCGGCTTGGGGACATTTCTGCTGAAGCCAGTGATTGACTGTAGCTGCGCAGGTGACCATGTCCATACCTGTCCAGAATTAAAAAAACAAAGAAGAACCACCATGCAACAGAAAACCATGTGTGGGCTCCTTCACTGATCTGGGTTAGTCTGGGCGATCTCGCAATGTTTTGCCGGATTTCGCCGCCATTCCCACAGGACGCTACCCACACCATACAGGAGCCATCATTTTCAATACACAGGTGAAAACCTAATAGATAATGATATAGGAGGGATTCAAAAGGTGTATAAAAGCATGGATATAGATCAGATTGACACGCCCCCCCAGAGGAAGAGCGGCAAAACGTACGTCAGGGTTTGTTCTGCCCCCCCAGCTCTTGGTCTGCATGCCTTTCTTATCTCCGTACCAGTTATGTATTGTATTCTTCTCATGCCATACTTTTAAGCACTTACTAAGGAGGCTGTCACGAAGGGAAGGGAAGAGTGCAGCCCTGGACTCCACCCGCACCTCTGTCCCTACCTACTTGCAACACCCTGTTGGGTGTAGTGTGATGACTATTTGATCTAGTGATGCCCCATTCTATTCATATGTACTGTATAACGATATGATAGAATATTGGGGAATGGATTGCATATATACTGATAGATAGGGAACTGTTTATGGTGGGAGACTCTATTTATATTTATATAGGAAGGATTCATCTTCTTATCACAGCCATGATATGTGTATAAGTGGGACATACAGTGGGGCCTAGTGACTGGAGGGGTATCACTCTCTTAGTACCTTCTGTATTGACTTTTTATTATTATCGATACTTATGTGATATGTCTTTTTAATGAGACACAATAAAGATGCTTTTGTACTATATGTGTGGTGTCTGTAATTTTGGTTCTGCCCAGAATTAAACAACCCTTTAAAAGGGTTGTCGCATGAAAAATATTCTACAATTTTCAAACTAGCACCTGGATCTCAATACTTTTGTAATTGAATGTAATTAAAAATTCAGCATAACCACTGATTTATTCAATAAAATGTATCTGTACATCACCACCTGCGCTTTATTCTTTTTCGTATTTCTTTGTCCGGCTCACTGAGAAGGATGCACATGCTTGGTTTCATCCTTCAACTGCCTCCTGAGCTGTTATAGGGTGAGAGCTGCAGGAGAATGGACATGCCTCCTAAGATGCAGCAGAATAGACACTCCTTGTGAGCTGCCAGATTGATATCAGTCTACTAGAGCCATGTATGTGGACATCTCTGGATCCATGTGAGGTACAGGGCTGGTTCTGGCTTTGTTAGAAAAATATTTCCATGTACTATATGATGTTTGATTTTAATTTTTTACATTAGTCATGGGATAATCCCTTTTAAGGTTCACATTTTAAAGAGAACCTGCCATTGTGATAATGCAGTGCATTCTGCATGCAGCATGTTATAGAGCAGGAGAAGCTGAGCAGATTTATATCTAATTTTATGGGAAATGATCCAGCAAAATGTTTGATTTATTCTTTTAAATCTCTGCTCTTTCTGAGCCAAGTGGCCCATCTGATTAGTGACTGCCAGCTATCTCTGCATACACATATACATACTGTACAAGAATGTCAATCCTTTATAAGACCACCCACATAGCTACTTACAACCCAGTCTAAGTCCACCTGCCCACCTATATCTTACAAAAACATATTACAGAGCCACATGCTCTGTTTCACATATAGATACATGCAATATTACGGATGTATTCTGCCCTAGAAGTATTGCTCTGAGGAAAATACCATGCTGCTGGAAGTCTAGATGTGTAGAGTATTGCATTAGCAGCAGAGTGGTTGAGAGTTTAACAAATCTCATCCACACTGTCAGAAAAACCTGCATAGAAACCGACGTGATGCATTTTTTTGGTAATTTTTTTTCCCCATGTACACGTAGTCTAAGCCAGTTAAAAAAATTGAGTGGGGCATTTATGAAATCTGCTACTTCAGCTTTGTGGCCTTTTGGCGACCTGTGCCTTTCCGCATCATTTTCAGAAGGAAAAAAAGGTCTATGGTCGGCACCCTGGTGGAGGTGATGTCATCTCATTCACAGAGCTCCAAATATAACTGTTAGGGGGCAGCAACTAGTATTTTGGTCTGTTCCAGACCTTGGTCACAGCCTAAAATATATACAGAAATATATGTACATCAGTCATAGGAGCAAATATACGCGTAGATACAGTTGAAACCAGAAGTTTACATACACTATATAAAAAGACACAAATGAATGTTTTTCTTAATATCTGACATGAAATCAGAATAAACCTTTCCTGTTTTTGGTCAATTAGGATTACCATAATTATTATTATTTGCCAAATG
Source organism: Bufo gargarizans (assembly GCF_014858855.1). Taxonomy (NCBI): domain Eukaryota; kingdom Metazoa; phylum Chordata; class Amphibia; order Anura; family Bufonidae; genus Bufo; species Bufo gargarizans. The sequence continues at coordinate 313,554,158 of NC_058084.1, forward strand.
CCAGAATAATGAGAGAGAGAATGTTTTAAGGCATTTTATTACTTTCTGTAAAGTCAAAAAGTTTACATACATTTCATAAATATTTGGCACCATTGCCCTTAACCTGTATGACTTGGATCAAACGTTTTGGATATCCTTCCACAAGCTTCTCACAATAGTTGGTCGGAATTTGGGCCCATTCCTCCTGACAAAACTGGTGTAACTGAGCCATGTTTGTTGGGCGCCTTGTTTGCACCTGCCTTTTTAGCTTTGCCCATACATTTTCAATAGGATTGAGATCCGGGCTTTGTGATGGCTGCTCCAAAACATTGACTTTGTTATCCTTAAGCCACTTTGTAACCAGCTTGGCAGTATGCTTCGGGTCATTGTCCATTTGGAAGACCCATTTCCGCCCAAGCTTTAACTTCCTGGCTGATGTCGTGAGATGTTGCTAAAGTATATTCACATGATCTTCTTTCCTCATTATGCCATATATTTTGTGAAGTGAACCAGTCCCTCCTGCAGCAAAACAACCCCACAACATGATGCTGACACCCCCGTATTTCACAGTTGGGATGGTGTTCTTAGGCTTCCAAGCTTCTCCCTTTTTCCTCCAAACGTAATGATGGTCATTATGGCCAAATAGTTACATTTTAGTTTTGTCAGACACAGGACATGTCTCCAAACATGTACCGGATGAATGGCTTCTTCCTGGCAGGGTGGCCTTTCAGCCTATGTTGATACAGTACTCGTTTCACTGTGGATATTGACACAATCTTACCAGCTTCCGCCATCATCTTCACAAGGTCTTTTGCTTTTGTTCTTGGGTTGATATGCACATGTTGGAACAAAGCATGTTCATCTCTGGGACACAGAACCCGTCTCCTTCCTGAGCGGTATGATGGCTGGACATTCCCATCTTGTTTGTACTTGCGTATAATTGTTTGTACAGATGAACGAGGCACCTTCAGGTATCTTGAAATTTCACCCAAGGTTGAGCCAGACTTGTGGAAGTCCACAATTCTCTTCCTGATATCTTGGCTTATTTCTTTAGACTTCCCCACAGTGTGTTTCATGTGTGCATTTAAATACATCCACAGGTGCGTCTATAATTAACTCAGATGTTGCCAACAAACCTAACAGAATCTTCCAAACACATTACATCATCATATGGGCGGTCCAGAATTGTTTAAAGGCATAGTAATCTTAGTGCATGTAAACTTTTGACATTGTAGAAAGTAAAAAAAATGCCTTAAAACATTCTCTCTCTCATTATTCTGGCATTTGGCAAATAATAATAATTATGGTAATCCTAATTGACTAAAAACAGGAAAGGTTTATTCTGATTTCATGTCAGATATTGAGAAAAACATGCATTTAGTCTTTTTATATAGTGTATGTAAACTTCTGGTTTCAACTGTTTATCAAAAGGAATATAAACAATAAATAAAATACTCAGGGGTGTAGCTAAAAGCTCATGGGCTCTGGTGCAAGAGTTGAGCTTTGGCCCCCGTTCCTCAGTGCTTATTGGCAAGGGGCAGGGGAGCACATATCCTTCCTGCTGCCTGAGGCAAACATTGAAATGGCACCCCCTCATGCCAAATTCTTAACCTAACCCCTTCCCTCCAGCCAAAGGTGTAAATTGACCAGTATGCACTTTCTATAATGCCAGTGTCTTAGGGTCTTTGGGCCCCCTCAGGCTCCTGGGTCCGGTAGCGACTGCTACCTCTGCACCCCCTATAGCTACGCCCCTGAAAATACTGGTTTCACTAATTTTACTTTCAGAAGTTGAGTGAGAAGTTGCTCAGGTTTTGTTGGTAGATCATTTTTTAAAAAACTTAAATGTTACAGCCAGTTGCAACTCCATGCCGGTTTACCCCTAGAAGTACCTTCACAGAAATAGGAGAAACAACATTGCACTAGCGCCAAATCTATTTAAAAAAAACATATAGAGGGTGCGACCACTACCGGGCCCGCCAGGGGAGGGGGCCGGCAATTGCTTTTAGCCATCCCAGTCTCCCTCCGCTTTGCTTTGTCTATTTAAAAAGTAAGTGGCTAGTGCGGCTGCGCACATCCCCATACATATACCCTTTCTGCTCAATGTCGGCGAGATCCGGCGCTGGAGGTCACGGGTCTCGCGGGAAGACGTGATAATGCTGCCAGTGAGACAGGATGACCGTACGCAGAACAGAGCAGAGCAGAAATAGATTTTTTATTTTTTAGGTATGAACATGCTGCTCACCATACTGGGAGCACCTGGCACTATGAATTGAATTTAGAACGGGCCGGGAAAGGGGGGGGCACAATCGAAAATAAAATCTATACAGAGAGGGTGGCAGCCTGGCAGGGCTGTGTCATACTGGGGTCATCTGGCAGTGGCCCTATGAACTGAATTTAGAAAGGTGGGCCCACACCAGCCATATAAGAGGGGGCCACAAAAAATATAATTTATACATAGTGAGCGGGGGGCAGCCAATCATTCAATTATATACAGAGGTCAAAATGAAATATATACAGTCTGAGTGAGTGGAAGCCAAATGAAATATATGCAGACTGGGTGGGGGCCAAATGAAATACAGGTACAGTACAGACCAAAAGTTTGGACACACCTTCTCATTCAATGAGTTTTCTTTATTTTCATGACTATGAAAATTGTAGATTCACACTGAAGGCATCAAAACAATGAATTAACACATGTGGGATTATATACATAACAAAAAAGTGTGAAACAACTGAAAATATGTCATATTCTAGGTTCTTCAAAGTAGCCACCTTTTGCTTTGATTACTGCTTTGCACACTCTTGGCATTCTCTTGAGCTTCAAGAGGTGTGTCCAAACTTTTGGTCTGTACTGTATATACAGTCTGGGGGCCAAATGAAATATATATAGTCTCGGTGGGGACCAAATTAAATTATATACAGTCTGGGTGGGGGCCAAATGAAATATATACAGTCTGGGTGGGGGCCAAATGATATATATATATATGCAGAGCGAGTAGCGGGGAGGGGGTGGGGTAATGTGGTTGCAGGTTAATGGGGGTGTGGGTCCCCAATCCGAAGTTTGCCCTGGGGTCCATAGACCTCTAGTTGCGCCACTGAAAACACGCACCACATTAACAAATTTTGCGCAAGTGGCATAGATTCGTCTTGGGATATTAATAAATCGGCTTCACCTACTTTCAGAAATCGATTGTTTTTTTCATAGCATTTAGATACAGTGGGATGCGAAAGTTTGGGCAACCTTGTTAATCATCATGATTTTCCTGTATAAATTGTTGGTTGTTACAATAAAAAATGTCAGTTAAATATATCATATAGGAGACACTCACAGTGATATTTGAGAAGTGAAATGAAGTTTATTGGATTTACAGAAAGTGTGCTATAATTGCTTAAACAAAATTAGGGAGGTGCATAAATTTGGGCACCACAAAAAAGAAATGAAATCAATATTTAGTAGATCCTCCTTTTGCAGAAATTACAGCCTCTAAACGCTTCCTGTAGGTTCCAATGAGAGTCTGGATTCTGGTTGAAGGCATTTTGGACCATTCCTCTTTACAAAACATCTTTAGTTAATTCAGGTTTGATGGCTTCCGAGCATGGACAGCTCTCTTTAAGTCACACCACAGATTTTCAATTATATTCACGTCTGGGGACTGAGATGGCCATTCCATAACGTTGTACTTGTTCCTCTGCATAAATGCCTTAGTGGATTTTGAGCAGTGTTTAGGGTCGTTGTCTTGTTGAAAGATCCAGCCCTGGCACAGCTTCAGCTTTGTCACTGATTCCTGGACATTGGTCTCCAGAATCTGCTGATACTGAGTGGAATCTATGCGTCCCTCAACTTTGACAAGATTCCCAGTCCATGCACTGGCCACACAGCCCCACAGCATGATGGAACCACCACCATATTTTACTGTAGGTAGCAGGTGTTTTTCTTGGAATGCTGTGTTCTTTTTCCTCCATGCATAACGCCCCTTGTTATGGCCAAATAACTAAATTTTAGTTTCATTAGTCCACAGCACCTTATTCCAAAATGAAGCTGGCTTGTCCAAATGTGCTTTAGCCCACCTCACCTTTAGCACTTTTTGTGCTGTGGGCGGAGAAAAGGCTTCCTCTGCATCACTCTCGCATACAGCATCTCCTTGTGTAAAGTGCGCCGAATGGTTGAACGATGCACAGTGACTCCATCTGCAGTAAGATGATGTTGTAGGTCTTTGGTGCTGGTCTGTGGGATGACTCTGACTGTTCTCACCATTCGTCGCTTCTGTCTATCCGAGATTTTTCTTGGTCTGCCACTTCGAGCCTTAACTTGAACTGAGCCTGTGGTCTTCCATTTCCTCAATATGTTCCTAACTGTGGAAACAGAGAGCTGAAATCTCTGAGACAGCTTTCTGTATCCTTCCCCTAAACCATGATGCTGAACAATCTTTGTCTTCAGGTAATTTGAGAGTTGTTTTGAGACCCCCATGTTACTACTCTTGAGAGAAAATTAAAAGAGGAGGGAAACTTATAATTGACCCCCTTAAATAATCTTTCTCATAATTGGATTCACCTGTGTATGTAGGTCAGGGGTCACTGAGCTTACCAAGCCAATTTGAGTTCCAATAATTAGTTCTAAAGGTTTTGGAATCAATAAAATTACAACAGTGCCCAAATTTATGCACCTGCCTAATTTTGTTTAATATAGCACACTTTCTGTAAATCCAATAAACTTCATTTCACTTCTCAAATATCACTGTGTGTGTCTCCTATATGATATATTTAACTGACATTTTTTATTGTAACAACCAACAATTTATACAGGAAAATCATGACGATTAACAAGGTTGCCCAAACTTTCGCATCCCACTGTATAATGCTCAGTATACTTATACAAAATGGGGATTTTGAGGTAAATATACCATATAACAGCCGAGGACCTTTTGGACAATTTTACACCATCATAATACGGGCACTTTCCTGTCCCCATATTAAACTAATTTGAAATTGACCTTCTGATCTTATTTCCTGTTGCTTTCCTTAGCACGGCATAATGCACTTCTGTGGATTTGAAGTCCTTGCTCCTCAAATATCCTATGCACCAGAGAATGTGAGTGAAGAAAGAAGAAAAGAAATGCTGAACAATTGGACTCAAAGACTAGAAAACATTTGGCATGAAAATCCAATAGATTGTACACCGCCTTGGTACTTCCACTAGATGGTTGGCGAAACAACATAATCAGTTTTTCTGCTTGAAAAGTATTAACCTTTCCTCAGTGCTATTGCTCTTTAGGGCCTTGGATCATGAGCAGAAGAAAGTGATCAGGTTCCCATGTTGTAAATGAACCAGCCAAACTGTATATTGCAGTAAAATTCAAATTATTGTTATTATTATTATTATTATTATTATTATTATATGGATGCCATTAAATATTCTTTATTGTATTAGAATAATGTAATGACAAACAAAACTCTGTCGATTTTCTGCATACGTATCTAATAAACGTCCAAATAGTAGCTATGTAAAAACATAGAAAGAATAGTTACCTACTACTCTGCTTTCCAGAAATTGCTATAATTTGCAATTCATAGAAGGCAGCATGTCATTTCCTATCAATTTAAAGAGCATCTGTCAGCATAATTAATCCTAGTAAACCAGGGATACTCCCTTGCTGGTACGTTGATCATGCTGTGACATATCTGTTGCAGTAATCAGATATATAGTAGAAATTTGTACCTTTTTTGTATGCCAATATGGTTCTCGGAGCACTGTGGGGCTGGTCTAGCCCCTCAGAGCACCACTTCAGCTCTTCCTCTACCCGGCATCCTCACTGTTTAGGCCGGGCACTGAAATCCCATCCATGTGCCAGAGAGAGTACAGTCAGCGCATGCGCATTTCAGATCTCAAAACGGGGAGCCTGCTTTAAAGATCTGAACTGCGCATGTCTCATCTGTACTCTCGATGGATCTTAGAGCAGGGACAGCTGTCACTACTTTGAGATTCGATCTGTGCATGTGATGACTGTACTCTTACCAGTGCATTCTCAAGATTTTACAGCCAGGCATCTGAAAAGCAAAGATTCTTGGCCCAGTCAATCAGTATGGGAGAGGAAGTGGCGACTGGGGCATTGAGGAGGTGAAGCGATGCTAGGCTAGGCCCATTCCTTGGTGATCTGAGCACTTAATTTACATAAAAATAAAAGTACACATTTCTGTAAAGTGACACCTATGATTGTGTCATTGCACTCAGCATGATCAACTCAGCATACTGCCTGGTTTATTAGGGTTTATGATGCTGGCAGCTGGTCTTTAATAATTTGCTAAATTAGTCATTTTCTGCACCTCTTTGACAAATAGTGATGAGCGGCAGGGGTCATATTCGAATTTGCAATGCCCGGAAAGCTGTCCGCATGGCGATCCCCAAGATGGCACCGACGGATGACATTGAAACCTACCTGGCGATGTTCGAGAAGGTGGCCGTGAGGGAGAGTCTACCCCGGGACCAGTGGGCTGAGGTCATCCCACCGTTCCTGGCATCAGGACCCCAACAGGTTTACTTTGCTTTACCGGATGAGCAAGCGGCAGACTACTATAAGGTCAAGGGTGAGATCCTGGCGAGACTGGGGGTGAATGTGTTAGTCCGGGCCCAGCGGGTGCATCAGTGGGGGTTTAACCCGGCTGAGCCAGCAAGACCCCAGTATTATAATTTGCTGCATTTCTTGCAAAAATGGCTACCACCTGACGTACTGAGTCTCACTGCTATGCTGGACTGTATTGTAGCTGAGAAATTCTGGAGGGCATTGCCACCACCCCTCCAGCGCTGTGGAGATGGTGGACCTAGTCGAACGGTATGGGGCTACTGAGGAACTCCAGGGGGAACGGTGTAACAAAATCCAGAAAATCCATTCCCCACCCCAGACCCAGTGGCCTGAGCTGAGAAAGACCGCACGGGATGTGCCCTTTGGGAATCGGAACCTGATAATCTGCTGGCGGGGTCATGAGCCCGGCCATATACGGGCCGACTGTCCCCACCTGGTCGAGCCCATGGACGTAAACTTTGGGTATCAAGACTCATGGTATGCCAGAAGGGTCGGTGCGTTAGACACTCCAGAAACTCTCAATAACGAACCTTTGTGTCAGGTGGAGGTGGGAGTCACTCCCGTGGTGGTTGTGCTGGACTCAGGGAGTCGGGTGACCCTTGTGAGGGCTTTCCTGGTGCAACCCACCGAGTTTACAGAACGGAAAGTCGGGGTGCTCAGCATGCATGGAGATTTAAAGGAGTACCCCACTGCTCTGGTGTACCTAAGCACGTGTGTCGGCAGGCAGATCCATGAGGTGGCCGTAACCAACAGCATGCACTATAAAGTGATACTAGGAAGAGACTTTACGTTGTTCCCAGCCCTGTGGCTGGCCGTTGTACATACTGATCCCCGGGAGATAGGGAAAGCTCCAGTAGCGAGGCCTGGCCTAGTTGTGTTAGAACACCAGAAACCCAAGGTAGAGGGGCCCACGGTAGGTCCAGTGGGTGAGGGGGAGACAATCCCACTGAATAGGATAGGTAGGGAGCATAGGAAGATAGCTCAGCCAGCCCAGAATCGGGCCTATAATCGAGCATCTGGGGTCCGTAACTGTAGCCAGGGAGATCCGGTTTTGGTTTTTGGGCCTCCTGCCGACAGTAAGTTCCTCGCTAGGTAGCAGGGGCCCTACAAAACATCGTAGAAAGTTGGAGACACAAATTACAAGGTACGCCAGCCAGGTCGGCAAAAGCTGAGGCAGGTCTACCATGTCAATTTACTAAAACCTTGGAAGGTTAGGAAGACCTGTACTGAGAACAGCCCGCGGCTGTTCTAGGAGAAGAGATTCCGGTCCCTCTGCTACAGGGGAAGCGGCTGCCACAGAAAAGATTACTGACAGCCTTTTCCGCTAAACAGACTCAGGGGGCCAGGGAGTTTGTTAGTCGGAACACGGATGTATTCTCTGACCTCCCTGAACGCCCTTCCGTAACCCACCGTGATATTGTCACTGAGCCCCAGGCAAAAGTCTGGTTAAAGCCGTACCGTGTGCCCGTGGCTCGGTGGCAAGCCATCTCTGAAGGAGTAATATGCGCTTGGCTGCAGCCTGTCACCACCTGGACAAAGAGAAAAATTCCCGGGTCACCAGATGGCTCTGGTCACTGCAGAACTTTGAGTTCACGGTGGAGCACAGAGCAGGCCGGTTGCAGGGAAACGTGGAGGCACTGTCCCAGGTGCACTGTTTATGCATGTGTTCACCCCCTTAAGGTTGAACAAAGGGTAAGGTATGTGACACAGTAAAGGGAATTGTATGTGGAGGCAGGTATTTTCCTCCCAGTATGTGCTGCTGGACTAATTAGCAGTCAGGTAAGGTCAAACAACGGACTGGATCGCCTTTAAAAGACAGCTGGGTTCATGCAGAGGGGATTTCTGTATTGGGATCTGAGGCTTGTGCCGGGAAGGAGGGCTGAGACCCATATGAGGGGAAACAGGCTGACTAAAGCCTGCTGATGGACTCTTGTTGGCAGAACAGGCCACATGGTGTGAACTGACACCAATACTGCAAGGTGACCTTTTTGCTTGAAAGTGTTTTTTTTTGTTCTGTGAACTTTCTAACGTGTGAATAAACACTGAACTTCTGATAGATGGATATCAGATAGATAGACTGACATATAGGTATGCATGGATAGATATTAGAGATAAATTGTTACAGTATGAGGATATGTAACACACCAGAGTGATGTTACCACTTCTGCACCTTGCTTATATCTTTTATGGTCTAACCTTTATGTCACCTATATATTTATTTCCAGGTCACTCAACACTGTGCATTTATAATATTGTTATGTAACTGTTCATTTCATGTGCCTGGTTCACCAGCAGGTGGCAGCGTTTCTGGCAGAGCTATCTTAGATAGAATGGAACTTACCATTCCATCCCCCCAGAGAGAAGTAGGCTAGTCCTACTTCCTGCAAGAAGGGTGGGGACCAATTAGAGTTAGTTTAGTTTACCCCGTGCAAGGGGAAGGCTGTGCAGGGGCACGTCTTTACTGGCCCACTCCAGCCAGAGCACCTTAAGCTCTGCTGGCCATGCAGGCAGAAGCCTAAAGCCTCAGGAGCCAGGAGTAAATTTCCTTGGCTTACGATAAGAACGGCTAAAAAGTGAAGTGCATCATAAAGAAGAAGCCAAGTTATTCAATCAGCTTGTCAGTACAGCAGAGTGAGAGAAGGATAGAGCAGAGTTGAGTTTGCCTGCCAGTTTAATGCTAAATCCTGCTAGAACCAAGACAAAACCTGTGAAATGCTTGAAGAAATGTTTATTAAAAGTAAAGCTGCCATTAAACTTTATCTGAAGGTCTGGACTCAAGTTTTTCCAATCCCTTAATTGTTTCCCCTTTTCATTGCTTCGGAGCCAAAGCCTGGGGTCCAGCAGTGTCCAGGTAGTAGCACCGTGACACATAAAGAGACAATTTAGGCCGCACTACACCACTTGGCATTTCCTACATTTGGGACGCGTTATAGGAGGTGGGAGGCGCCCGTTGCAGATAGATAGATGGATAGATAGACTGACATAGAGGTATGGATGGATAGATATGAGAGATAAATACTTACGGTATGAGGATAGATATATATTTGATAGATAGATATCTTGTATATTAGTGCTTTTAGTGGTGTACTGCTACTTTATTTGTGTATACATAGCTCGCTAGCATAGCATGGTAGCTTGCACTGGTTCATTCTTTGATCATGTAGATAAATCGATAGATAGAGGTAGATATAGACAGACTCACCACTTGAAGCCTTTTCAGTAACTTATTGAAGCATGTCAGGGTACAGTGAACCACACAAACTGCTCCCAACAAAACAGCATGTGGGAGGAAGCAGTTGTTGCTTTCCTTCTCAAGAGACCTCACAGCTCACAGGAAACTCAGGGGCCGTCACAGTTGTTAGGTAAGAGCTGATGACGGGGAAGGAGGGATGGAGCAAGGTGAAAATAAATAGCTTTATTGCCTTTGGGAAAGTTGCTCTGGCGTCCCCTTCAGGAATGCAGGGCAATGCACCCTGTTTTGCCACACTGGTTGCACAACCTTAAGGCCGGCCCTGCTTTCAGCTCCTACAGTGCATCCTGGTCAGTAGTCACCCTTGTATTTTCACTATCTGTGGACCAGCCTAGCAGGGGGCCCAGGGCAAATCATTCAGTATGGTAGTGCTGCAGTGCAGGGATTCAATTGTACAGTCATATGGGTCCAGCAGGCAGTAAATTCGGGCCTAGGACAAAACATCCAGGGCCAAAGCTCCGAATGTTTTTACTTTTTGACGCCCATATATTCCCTATATAAAAATTACTGAAATTGAAAGGGGTTAAAAGAAAAAATTGTTTGTTTTCAAGTTTTTGAACTCAATTTGACAAATGTCATATATCACGTTAACAAAATTAATGAAAGGCACTTAATAATGTATTGTGATTGTCTATATTGCTTCCTTTGCTGGCTTGATTCAATTTTCAATCACATTATACACTGCTAATATCCAGGCGTCATGACCACCCTGCAATTCATCAGCGGTGGTTGTGCTTGCACACCATAGGAAAAAGTGTCAGCCTCTCTGGTGGTTGGGACCATGGGAATACTTACAAAAATACTTAAGAAAACATGAAAACAGACCATTTTTTCTTTTTTCATTTTCCCAGGTAAAAAACAAAAAATAATAAAAACGACATAACATGTCTCACTTATCACAAAAAAAAAAAAAGACATTATCTAAATGACCAAATCGGAAAGGAAAAGTTATGGGTTTTGAAGACAGATGTACTAAATAAACGGAAGATGTGTCTGTTAGGGAAGGGGAAGGAGGGGGGGGGGGGGGTAAATGGTCTTGAATTGGTCAATAATTATTGTCATTTACTTACAGAAGATTAAAAACTGAAGAAAATGTCATTTCTCTATAAGCAGAAGGAGCTGTTCCCTGACTATAAACTTCAAGCACATTTGGCCACAGGACAGCAGAACCATCGTTCTACCAATAGTTTTCTAAGCTGATTTGTGTAGTCACATGCCTAGAGATGAGTGTCTGACCTGTCACCCTCATCCAAGACTCCAGAATCATAATTAGGCTTTCCTTCACAAATATTCAGTTCACTGCATAGCCCTGTACCTAAATTCCCAGGCTTGATGGGGCCCAACCTTGGCACCTAACACAGGGGCCCATTCCCTGCCAGCATTCCATCCTCTTACTCAGTGTCTCACAACTGATAGGTGTTGCACGCTGCAGTTCGTTCTTCCTGACTAGCAAACAAAACTGGCATCAGAACGTTGTATTTGGGCCTGTAATTCCCGTTCTTCTGGAGTAGCAAGGAAGCCTGGCATCAGGACATTGTATTAGGGCTTGGGACTCCCCTCTAAGAGCTAAAACTGAGAGCTTCTTTTTATCAGCACCCCTGACTCAGTCAGACTTAGGCCACCCTTCTATTACAAGGACAGCCATTCATCTGAAATGAAATACCTGGCTGGATGTGGATGGTCGAGGCTTCCCCCAGCAAAATCTGTGGTTTTCTGGAGATGTTGAGAGAACATCAGCTGATGACTCCAGCGGCCACATTTTCAGTGAACAAGGAGTGAAGGAGTGACAGCTCCTTTAGCTTAGGGATTTGCTACGAGGTCTGAAATAATTTAGGGTTCTGGTCAGAGGTTAGAATACATTTTTTGGCTTGGTTTGGGTCTGAATTAATTCAGAGGTCAGGTCTGGGGTCTCAATTAAATATACAGCAAACTGTAATGCACGGTGTGCTCTGACACCTTTCTATCACATTTAGCATTAACATTTCTAGTAGTCTGTGCTACTGTATTGTTTCTTTGGAATTGCAGCAGACAGGCTAATCTTGGCTCCCCCTGCGCATCAATAAGTCTTGGGTACCCTGTTGTCAGATTCACCAATTCTCCTTCCTTAAACTACTCACAACACCTGCCATTTTGGAGATACTCTGACCCAGGTGTCCAGCATCAGACAGGCCCACCAGACAACCAGAGGATCCTCTGGTGGGCCCAGCTTCTGATGCCATAGTAGGCCCCAAGATTCAAGAGAAAAAAAACATGTGGAATTGCCTTTGGAGCCAATACATTGCCACTAGGATCTATTTCTTTCAATCAAAATCTGTTAGACTTTATTGATGATATGGGGTTTAGGCCCCAAAAAAATTTGCTCTGGTGGGCCCAAGAAACCTCAGTCCGCCCATGCAGTTGTGTGTCAACTACAATTTGGTTCTTGTCAAAATCACTCAAATCCTTACTCCTTTTTCCTGCTTCCAGTACATCAACTTCAGGAACTGAATGTTCACTTGTCACCTTATATGTATAATCCACAATTGATATTGACACAAGATAATGTTATTCAGTTCACATAGGGTATGTGGTTCCAATGTTATGGCTGATTGGTGTGTAATGTACTGTGCACCGCAGTTAGGCAGCCATATAGAAGAGCAAGTTTTCATTGCAACTTTAATTCTGATGCCCTATCCTTAGGTTAGGCCATCAGTGTTTGATTGCTTGGAGTCTGCGTTGTCCCCTTCATAGTATACACAGGCACAATGCACAGCCCCTTTCTGCAGGCCATGCCCAATTCTAATAGGCCACACATCCTTTTCATGACATGGCACTGCCCCCTCGGTGTACATTTGGGTGCCAGGACTGCATCTGATCCCACACACAGGTTCATGGAGGACTGTGGTACGGGAAGTGCCAGACTGCTTCTGTGATGCCCAGGAGATTTGGCAACTCATCCAATAGATCTCTCCATTTTTCAGGAGTCTCCTGGATATTCTTTCTTTTTTTTTTCTTTTCTTTTCTCTTTTTAGCACAAATACAGAATTAAATTAAACATATCGCAAAAAAAGTATAATACAAAAGCAGAGAAATAAAATTTTAGAAAATTTAAAAAAAGAGTCTCTTAATGGCTTGGATAATTAAAGCATTCCAAAGTTACAGATTTCTAAAACTAGGCTCTGTCAGGAAGGTGAAAAATAACAGGATCGGGATAAAAGCCATCTAGTGGGATTAATAATAATGCTTATTTATGGCATAGTGAAATAAAAAAAATAATAATTTTCTTTAACCATATGTACCTTGCTATAAAAGAGCAAAAGTATGGACACTGATGGGAAATGTAATTTGCATCAACCCTACCAACACTTTGCTATGGGGGTAATAACTGGTCCTTTAATCAAGAAATGCATCCTGCACAATTAACCCCTCAGGTGCCGCACTGGCCACCAATGCTAATACTGGGGAGGGAGGGGGGCCGCACTGGCCACCAATGCTAATATTGGGGAGGGAGGGACCGGGGGCCACACTGGCCACCAATCCTAATACGAGGAAGGGAGGGGGGCCTCCCTCCCTCCCCAGTATTAGCATTGGTGGCCAGTGCGGTCCCCCCTCCCCAGTATTAGCATTGGTGGCCAGTGCGGCACCTGAGGGGTTAATTGTGCGGATCACAGCCCCCTGTAAGAGACCGGGGGGTGCCAGGCAGCAGGGGGCAGTTATGTACACAGTTCTTAGTATATTCTAACTTGAAGCGTCCCTATCACCATGGGAACGCCTCTGTGTTAGAATATACTCTCGGATCTGAGTTTTCACGATCTTGAAAACTCAGATCTGAAAAAGCTGTTATGCAGACGGATCAGTTCTGAACGGATACCATCGTTTGCATTATAGGTACGGATCTGTCTGTGCAGATACCAGACGGATCCGCACCGAACGCAAGTGTGAAAGTAGCCTAACCTATTATTAATTATCGTATCTATCAGTGGTCTTAATAGTTTAACATTTCCACTGTCCTGTCTTACTGGTCGTTACCCTATCTTACTGGTTATTATTCATCCTATCTTACTGGTCTCTGTCCTATCTTACTGCTTACTATCTCCCCAATCTTACTGGATGCTGCTCTATCTTAGGCTACTTTCACACTGGCGTTTCTGGGTCCGCTTGTGAGATCTGTTTCAGGCCTCTCACAAGCGGCCCAAAATGGATCAGTTCAGCCCCAATGCATTCTGAATGGATAGGGATCCGTTCAGAATGCATCAGTTTGGCTCTGTTGCGCCTTTTTTCCGCTCTGGAGGCGGACACCAAAATGCTGCTTGCAGAGTTTTGGTGTCCGACTGATGATACGGAGCCAAATGGATCCGCCCTGACTTACAATGTAAGTCAATGGGGACGGATCCGTTTTCACTGACACAATATGGTGCAATTGAAAACGGATCCATCCCCCATTGACTTTCAATGTAAGTCAAGATGGATCCATTTTGACTTAGATTTTTTTAAAGAATAATGCAAACGGATCTGAACGGATACAAGCGTTTGCATTATTGGTGCAGATCCGTCTGTGCAGATACAAGATGGATATGCACCGAACGCAGGTGTGAAAGTAGCCTTACTGGTCAATGTTCCCCCTATTTCACTGGTCACTGTCACCGGTCACACAAACAACAGCAACCATGATAACACCAAGGTCAGGAGAGGCGATGATTAAGGCTACTTTCACACTGGCGTTTTGGCTTTCCGTTTGTGAGATCCATTCAGGGCTCTCACAAGCGGTCCAAAACTGATCAGTTTTGGCCTAATGAATTCTGAATGCAAAAGGATCTGATCAGAATGCATCAGTTTGCCTTTGTTCCGTCTCCATTCCGCTTTGGTGTCCGTCTGACGAAACTGAACCAAACTGATCCGTTCTGACACACAATGTAAGTCAATGGGGACGGATCAGTTTTCTATGACACAATCTGGCACAATAGAAAACGGATTCGTCCTCCATTGACTTTCAGTGGTGTTCAAGATGGATCTGTCTTGGCTATGTTAAAGATAATACAAACGGATCCGTTCTGAACGGATGCAGACAGTTATATTATCTGAACGGATCCATCTGTGCAGATCCATGACGTATCCACACCAGACGCGAGTGTGAAAGTAGCCTAATTACTATGTCCACTGCTTTTGGTAGTTCACAGCACAAGGAGAGATTTATCATTCCTGTACACCAGAAAACTGATAAACAAAAGTTGCAAATTCTGTTTAAAATTTAGTAAATTTACTGCCACCCTCTCCATTTTTTTTTAAAGGGGTGGGCTTGGACATTAGCCCCAGAAGATTTACTTGATGTATGCCAGTTTTTTGCTGTAAATGATGACCAAAATCTATGGCAGTTGCGAGCTGACCAAGAATTCATTCAGGGCGCATAGACTGTCAGAGGATGCACTTAATTTTTAACCAGGCATGAACTTCATGATAAATTAAATGCATCCCCCCCTGCTCTTGATAAATCCCCCCTGAGATGTTTGGTGAGTGGAAAACCACTCCAAACATGTTCTGACAGTTGCAGGCTATTATGGGATGATGGGAGTTGTATTTCTACAGCAGCATTTGCTGAGCCAGAGGTTGGAGACCATTGTCCTAGAAGTTGAAATAATTTCTTGCATCAATCGTTATCAGGGTTTTGGTTTATTTCTAGTTTACATCAAGTTTTATATTTCTCCTCTAATGCCTCCACAATTGCCTTGAAATTATTTATATGTTGTATTTTTCCTTGCAGGTGTGCACATGTCCATTTTGTAGGAAGGATGACATCACAGCTACAGAGTTGACCGTCTGATAGCCTAGCTTGACTGCCCACCTCTCCTGAAGTCCCTCAGCTTTTTAAGTCGAGTGGAGGACATCATCTCTGAAAGAGAGTCCCACAGATGCATCCCAGCAATTTGAGCACCACTCCTACAAGAAAAGTCAATGACCTGAGTGATTGCACTGGGGAATTACTCCAGGGTGGTACTTGTGTTGGGATGCACCTCTGGCTGACTATCATCATTCTATAAGATAATGATGTAGGTGTGTGCTGTCAATAACCCCATAAAGATTTGTGAATGTAGATGAAATGGCTACTATCAGAAAACCAGGAATGGATGTCTAACATCCCATGATCTATGCAGCTTATCTGGATACTTCATGCAGTACGGGAAGTCTAAGTGGCCATTTATGGACAGGTAGGACAGATAGTTTGCTAAAAAATCAATGAGAAATGCATATATGAGTGATAATGTGATGATCAAAAGAAGAGAAAATGTGAAAGGAAAGAAGTAACTCTGATTTCTTGTATCAATCATTAGCAGGGTTTTGGTTCATGTCTGGTTTCTTTCCACTTTCCTGCTTCTCCTCTATTGATATAACATGCAATTATTGCCTGGAAATGATTAATATGTTATAATCCTAGTTGAGGGCGTGGACATGTCCATTTTGTAGGAAGGATGACATCACAGCTACAGAGTTGACCGTCTGATAGCCCAGCTCGACTGCCCACCTCTCCTGAAGACCCCTCAGCTTTTTGAGAGTTGGGTGGAGGACATCATCTCTGAAAGAGGGTCCCACAGATGCACCCTAGCAGTTTGAGCACCACTCCTACAAGAAGAGTCAATGCCCTAAAAGTGTGATTTCACCGGGGATTACTCTGGGGTGGTCCTTGTGTTGGTATGCATCTCTGGCTGGCTGTTGTCAACATTTTAGGTAGATAATGATGTGTGTGTGTGCTGTCAACAACTCTATAAAGATGTGTGAATGTTCAGATGAAATGGCTACTATGAGGTGGCCAGGAATAGATAGATAGTTAGCTAATAAGTCAATGAGAAATGCATATGTGTGATAATGTAATGATCAAAAGGGTGAAAAACATTAAAGAAATAAATTATTTCTGATACCCTTCCTTCCTGTAATCTAATTTCATTGATATTAATAATATATTCTGTTGTGCTTCAGAAAATTATACTTATATACGCATAAAAGCTTTTATAACAAGGAGACCTCATATCTTGAGGACACGTCGAGCCTACCATCAACACCCCCACAAGAAGACAAGGACACATACTGTACAATGACCGTCTATTAAACCTCCAGCCACATAATGACTCAATCTTTTCTGTACTGTGAATGCATAATTTTTGGGGCCTGTAATCTAACTGACCAACAGTAAAATTGTTATACGGTGACCGCCTAATGTACCTTCAGCCACATGACTTGATCTTTTCTGTATGGTGAATGCATAATTTTTTGGGCCTGTAATCTAACTGGCCAACAGTAAAATAGCTATACAGTGACCGCCTAATGTACCTCCAGCCACATAATGACTTGTTCTTTTCTGTACGGTGAATGCATAATTTTTGTGACCTGTAATCTAACTGGCCAACAGTAAAATTGTTATACGGTGACCGCCTAATGTACCTCCAGCCACATAATGACTTGTTCTTTTCTGTACGGTGAATGCATAATTTTTGTGACCTGTAATCTAACTGGCCAACAGTAAAATTGTTATACAGTGACCGCCTAATGTACCTCCAGCTACATTATCAATTGTTCTTTTCTGTCCGGGGAATGAATAATTTTTGGGGCCTGTAGTCCACTGGCCTGGAGTAAAATTGATATCCATTGACCATCTAATATACCTCCAGCCACATAATCACTTGTTCTTTTCTGTACGGTGAATGAATAATTTTTGGGGCCTGTAGTCCACTGGCCTGCAGTAAAATTGATATCCATTGACCGTCTAATATACTTCCAGCCACATAATCACTTGATATTTTCAGTACGGTGAATGCCTAATAGTTGGTGCCTCGGAGGAATTCAACACCTGTGACGACCACGTGTTATCGAATTTTACCTATTATCATTTGGGGTTTATTCAAGAAAGGGGATTAGCCATGTTTTTAATCCAATTTTATATTTGTAGTTCTTTTAAACATGTGTATTTGACATGTATTTGTACTGGCCTGCAGTAAAATTGATATCCAATGACCGTCTAATATACCTTCAGCCACATAATCACTTGATGGTTTTTGTCCAGTGAATGCCTAATGTTTGGGGCCTGTACTCCACTGTCCTGCAGTAAAATTGTTATCAAATGACCGTCTAATATACCTCCAGCCACAGGATGCAGATACAGTTGAATTCAGTACATACTGAATCCTGCTGGATCTGGGATAGTTGGGAGTAGGTATGAGCGAATTTCATATTTTGAAATTCGTTTTCAGTTTGTGTTGTGGTATTTACTGAATTGCGTTATGGATTCCGCTACCACGGACCATAACGCAATTCTATGACAGAATGCATAACCGAATGCCTTTAGAGCAGGCATTCTCAACCTACGGCCCTCCAGCTGTTGCAAAACTACAACTCCCATCATTCCCAGACAGCCTACAGCTATCAGCCTACAGCAGGGCATGGTGGGAGTTGTAGATGGAGGGCCGCAGGTTGAGCATGCCTGCTTTAGAGGCATTCCGTTATTCATTCCATCATAATAGAAGTCTATGACCTGCGTAACGGATCCGTCTGGTTTACGCAGGAGAGCAATCCATAACGGAGTTCATAAAGCATTCAGTAAATAGCACAACACAAACCGAAAACTAATTTCAGACTTGAGTCATGTGACCTGCTGCTGGTGGGCCCGATGCACGTTCACTGTTCTCCCTATGGTTAAAGGGAACCTGTCATATTGAACATGGTGGTGAGCTGCATGCTGCATGTTATAGAGCAGGAGGAGCTGAGCAGATTGATATATAGCTTTGTAGGAAAAAATTCAGTGTAACTTGTATTTTATTAATTTATATTCTTGCTCATTGTAGACTTTTTTTTATTTTTGTTTTTTACTCCCTGCCTTCCCAGAATAATAACTCTTATATATTTCCTTTCATATAGTCGTATCAGGGCTTCTTTTTTGTGTGACAAGATGTACTTTGTAATCGCACCATTTAATTTTGCATATGATGTAGTGGGAATCTGGAAAAAATGCCAAATCTGGTGAAACTGTGGGGGAAGGGGACGCAATTCTGACACAGTTTTATGGATTTTGTTTTTGTTTTTATGGAGTTCCCTATGTGGTAAAACTAACTTGTTGCACACGACTCACAAAAAGTTAGGTTTATTTGGCTTGTGGGTGAAATTTCAGGATAAACCTAAAATGCACTCTAACCTTTACAGGTGAACTTAATGTGACCTTCTCTAAACTTTTGAATGCACATGTCCAATTGTTCAATGTTTCAGTACTTTTTACACATATTGCTGTTTTCTAACAAGGAGCTTAACAGCAAAATTCGCAACAGGTGTTTGATCCATGAATTACCCAATAAATTTCCTTGTTCAATTAGAATTGGTATTTAACCCCTTAAGGACACATGACGTATCGGTACGGCATGTTTCCCGAGTCCTTAAGGACACATGACGTACCGGTACGTCATGTGTTGTTCCGATCACTGCCGTGCGGCCGGCTGTGATCGGAACAAGGTGCCTGCTCAAATCATTGAGCAGGCACCTCGGCTAAATGCGCGGGGGGGGGGGTCCCGTGACCCCCCCATGTCCGCGATCGCAACAAACCGCAGGTCAATTCAGACCTGCGGTTTGTTGCGCTTTCTGCAGTTTCTGATCGCTGCGGTCCCTGACCGCGGCGATCAGAAACTTTAGTGTGGCGAAAATATATATTTATCACCCCCCCTGCACCTCTGAATGATTTTAGCCCGGTGGGAGGTGCAAGGGGGGTGTTGCGGGCGGTGGGGGCGGTGCGGGAGGTGGGCGGTGCGGCAGGCGGGATCGCGATCCCCCGCCCACCTCCCATTGAATAATCGTTGGTGTAGAGTGGGTATACCAGGGTGCCAGCACATTGCTGGCACCCTGGTATAAACGGCTGACATCGGTGATGCGATGTCAGCCGTTTAACCCTTTCCATACAGCGGTCCGTACGGACCGCTGTATGGAAAAAGTTAACAGTAAGAGGGAGCTCCCTCCCTCTCCGATCGGGGGGCTGCAGTGCCTTTGCAGCCCCCCGATGGAGAGGGAGAGAGCCCCCAGACAGCCCCCCGCAGTCCCGTGCTCACCCTTCCCCGTCTGCGAAGTTCTGAGCAGACGGGGAAGGTTCCCATGGCAACAGGACGCCTGCTCAGGCGTCCTGCTGTCCATGGTGCTGAACAGATCTGTGCTGAAAGCATAGATCTGTTCAGTGTAAGTAAAATACAGTACAGAGCCCTATATAGAGTACAGTACTGTATTATACAGACATCAGACCCACTGGATCTTCAAGAACCAAGTGGGTCTGGGTCAAAAAAAAAGTTTAAAAAAAGTAAAAATCAAAAAACACATTTATTACTAATTAAAAAAAAATAATAAAATTCCCTACACATGTTTGGTATCGCCGCGTCCGTAACGACTTGATCTATAAAACGGTCATGTTACTTTACCCGAACGGTGAACGCCATAAAAATAAAAAATAAAAAACTATGATGAAATAGAAATTTTGTCCACCTTACTTCCCAAAAAAAGGTAATAAAAGTGATCAAAAAAGTCGCATGTACGCCAAAATTGTAACAATCAAACCGTCATCTCATCCCGCAAAAAATGAGACCCTACTTAAGATAATCGCCCAAAAACTGAAAAAACTATGGCTCTTAGACTATGGAAACACTAAAACATCATTTTTTTTGTTTCAAAAATGAAAACATTGTGTAAAACTTACATAAATAAAAAAAAGTATACATATTAGGTATCGCCGCGTCCGTATCGACCGGCTCTATAAAAATATCACATGACCTAACCCCTCAGGTGACCACCGTAAAAAAATAAAAATAAAAACGGTGTAAAAAAAGCCATTTTTTGTCATCTTACGTCACAAAAAGTGTAATAGCAAGTGATCAAAAAGTCATATGCACCCCAAAATAGTGCAAATCAAACCGTCATCTCATCCCGCAAAAAATGAGACCCTACTTAAGATAATCGCCCAAAAACTGAAAAAACGATGGCTCTTAGACTATGGAGACACTAAAACATTTTTTTTGTTTTAAAAATGAAATCATTGTGTAAAACGTACATAAATAAAAAAAAATGTATACATATTAGGTATCGCCGCGTCCGTGACAACCTGCTCTATAAAATTACCACATGATCTAACCTGTCAGATGAATGTTGTAAATAACAAAAAAAAAAACGCTGCCAAAAAAGCTATTTCTTGTTACCTTGCCGCACAAAAAGTGTAATATAGAGCAACCAAAAATCATATGTACCCTAAACTAGTACCAACAAAACTGCCACCCTATCCCGTAGTTTCTAAAATGGGGTCACTTTTTTGGAGTTTCTACTCTAGGGGTGCATCAGGGGGGCTTCAAATGGGACATGGTGTAAAAAAAAACAGTCCAGCAAAACCTGCCTTCCAAAAACCGTATGACATTCCTTTCCTTCTGCGCCCTGCCGTGTGCCCGTACAGGGGTTTACGACCACATATGGGGTGTTTCTGTAAACTACAGAATCAGGGCCATAAATAATGAGTTTTGTTTGGCTGTTAACCCTTGCTTTGTAACTGGAAAAAAAAAATTAAAATGGAAAATCTGCCAAAAAAGTGAAATTTTGAAATTGTATCTCTATTTTCCATTAAATCTTGTGCAACACCTAAAGGGTTAACAAAGTTTGTAAAATCAGTTTTGAATACCTTGAGGGGTGTAGTTTCTTATATGGGGTCACTTTTATGGAGTTTATAATCTGGGGGTGCATCAGGGGGGCTTCAAATGGGACTTGGTGTCAAAAAACCGGTCCATAAAAATCAGCCCTCCAAAAAACAAACGGTGCACCTTTCCCTCTACGCCCCGCTGTGTGGCCGTACAGTAGTTTACGACCACATATGGGGTGTTTCTGTAAACAGCAGAGTCAGGGCAATAAAGATACAGTCTTGTTTGGCTGTTAACCCTTGCTTTGTTAGTGGAAAAAATGGGTTAAAATGGAAAATTAGGCAAAAAAATTAAATTCTCAAATTTCATCGCCATTTGCCAATAACTCTTTTGCAACACCTAAAGGGTTAACGACGTATGTAAAATCAGTTTTGAATACCTTGAGGGGTGTAGTTTCTTAGATGGGGTCACTTTTAGGGAGTTTCTCCTCTAGGGGTGCATCAGGGGGCTTCAAATGAGACATGGTGTAAATAAACCAGTCCATAAAAATCAGCCTTCCAAAAACCAAACGGCGCACCTTTCACTCTACGCCCCGCTGTGTGGCCGTACAGTAGTTTACGGCCACATATTGGGTGTTTCTGTAAACGGCAGAGTCAGGGCAATAAAGATACAGTCTTGTTTGGCTGTTAACCCTTGCTTTGTTAGTGGAAAAAATGGGTTAAAATGAAAAATTAGACAAAAAAATAAAATTCTCAAATTTCCTCCCCATTTGCCAATAACTCTTGTGCAACACCTAAAGGGTTAACAACGTATTCAAAATCAGTTTTGAATACCTTGAGGGGTGTAGTTTCTTAGATGGGGTAATTTTTGGGTGGTTTCTATTATGTAAGCCTCGCAAAGTGACTTGAGACCTGAACTGGTCCCTAAAAATTGAGTTTTTGTAAATTTCTGAAAAATTTCAAGATTTGCTTCTAAACTTCTAAGCCTTATAACATCCCCAAAAAATAAAATATCATTCCCAAAATAATTCAAACATGAAGTAGACATATGGGGAATGTAAAGTCATCACAATTTTTGGGGGTATTACTATGTATTACAGAAGTAGAGAAACTGGAACTTTGAAATTTGCAAATTTTTCCAAATTTTTGTTAAATTAGGTATTTTTTGGTGCAAAAAAAATAATTTTTTTGACTTCATTTTACCAGTGTCATGAAGTACAATATGTGACGAAAAAACAATCTCAGAATGGCCTGGATAAGTCAAAGCGTTTTAAAGTTATCAGCACTTAAAGTGACTCTGGTCAGATTTGCAAAAAATGGCCTGGTCCTAAGGTGTAAAAGGGCTGTGTCCTTAAGGGGTTAAACAGTACTCCTCACCATTGCAAATCTTCAAGCAGGATGTTCTCAGATGGAAGTGGCACTAAGCATAGAGTGTCACAGAGTGTCATCAGAAAAGTGCAAAAGAGATACAAAGAGACTGAAGAGTCACAGAAGGGCATAGAAGTGGACGTCCTCTGGCCACATACCACACTGATGACCACTTCTTGTGAACAATGCCCTGCAAAGACGGATGATGAATGTCGCACAACTCCAAGGAACATTTAAGGAAAGTGACCATTCAAAACCGTTTACATCAGCGTGGTCTATATGCTAGACGACCTGCAAGGGTACCTGACCAGACCACCAAGCACAGGCATCATCGTCTTGCATGGGCCAGGAAGCATCTACGCTGCACGAGGGACCAGTTGGCCTCAGTGCTGTTCACTGATGAAATTCGATTTGCGCTGAGCAGAAACGATGACCACCAACGATGTTGGAGATGTAAAGGAGAGAGCTATACATCAGCCAATGTTGTCACCAGATGAGCCTTTGGTGGTGGCCGTGTTACAGTGTGGGCAGGTGTGTCTAATCAATAAAATACTGCCATACACTTTGTGAAGGGTACAGTGACAAGCCCATACTACTTGAATAACCTAATTAATCCAGTCATTGTGCCTTTGCATGAACAACACAGGCCTAATATCATCTTTGTGGATGACAATGTGCCAGCTCATCGAGGTAGCATCATTAGGGAACGGCTGCTGGAGACTGGGGTACCTCAAATGAAATGGCCTGCATATTTACCAGACCGGAATCCCAATGAAAACATATGGGATCAGCTGAGTCGCCGTGTAGAAGCTTGTAACTCTCCATCCCAGAACCTCAATGACCTGAGGACCGTCCTTCAAGAAGAGTGGGATGCTATGCCTCAGTAGACAATAAGTCGACTTGTGAACAGCATGAGACTTCGTTGTCAAGCTGTAATTGATGCTCAAGCCACATGACAACTTTTGATGCTCAAGCCACTGACATTTTTGTGGGGGTATATCCACCACTGTTGTAGGATTTTGTTTCAATAAACTGTTTTATTGAAACAAAATCCATTGCATGCTTCTACTTAAATGCCTTACTTTGCGTGAACTTTTTACATTTTCCATAAATTTCATCTGAAAGCCAAATATGTCTAACTTTTTGTGAGTAGTTTTATATAAAAATATATATATATATATATATATATATATATATATACAGTACAGACCAAAAGTTTGGACACACCTTCTCATTCAAAGAGTTTTCTTTATTTTCATGACTATGAAAATTGTAGATTCACACTGAAGGCATCAAAACTATGAATTAACACATGTGGAATTATATACATAACAAAAAAGTGCGAAACAACAAAAAATATGTCATATTCTAGGTTCTTCAAAGTAGCCACCTTTTGCTTTGATTACTGCTTTGCACACTCTTGGCATTCTCTTGATGAGCTTCAAGAGGTAGTCACCTGAAATGGTTTTCACTTCACAGGTGTTCCCTGTCAGGTTTAATAAGTGGGATTTCTTGCCTTATAAATGGGGTTGGGACCATCAGTTGCGTTGTGGAGAAGTCAGGTGGATACACAGCTGATAGTCCTACTGAATAGACTGTTAGAATTTGTATTATGGCAAGAAAAAAGCAGCTAAGTAAAGAAAAACGAGTGGCCATCATTACTTTAAGAAATGAAGGTTAGTCAGTCGGAAAAATTGGGAAAACTTTGAAAGTGTCCCCAAGTGCAGTCACAAAAACCATCAAGCGCTACAAAGAAACTGGCTCACATGCGGACCGCCCCAGGAAAGGAAGACCAAGAGTCACCTCTGCTGCAGAGGATAAGTTCATCCGAGTCACCAGCCTCAGAAATCGTAGGCTAACAGCAGCTCAGATTAGAAACCAGGTCAATGCCACACAGAGTTCTAGCAGCAGACACATCTCTAGAACAACTGTTAAGAGGAGACTGTGTGAATCAGGCCTTCATGGTAGAATATCTGCTAGGAAACCACTGCTAAGGACAGGCAACAAGCAAAAGAGACTTGTTTGGGCTAAAGAACACAAGGAATGGACATTAGACCAGTGGAAATCTGTGCTTTGGTCTGATGAGTCCAAATTTGAGATCTTTGGTTCCAACTACCGTGTCTTTGTGCGACGCAGAAAAGGTGAACGGATGGACTTTACATGCCTGGTTCCCACCGTGAAGCATGGAGGAGGAGGTGTGATGTGTGGGGGTGCTTTGCTGGTGACACTGCTAGGGATTTATTCAAAATTGAAGGCATACTGAACCAGCATGGCTACCACAGCATCTTGCAGCAGCATGCTATTCCATCCAGTTTGCGTTTAGTTGGACCATCATTTATTTTTCAACAGGAGAATGACCCCAAACACACCTCCAGGCTGTGTAAGGGCTATTTGACCATGAAGGAGAGTGATGGGGTGCTGCGCCAGATGACCTGGCCTCCACAGTCACCGGACCTGAACCCAATCGAGATGGTTTGGGGTGAGCTGGACCGCAGAGTGAAGGCAAAAGGGCCAACAAGTGCTAAGCATCTCTGGGAAGGCCTTCAAGACTGTTGGAAGACCCTTTCAGGTGACTACCTCTTGAAGCTCATCAAGAGAATGCCAAGAGTGTGCAACGCAGTAATCAAAGCAAAAGGTGGCTACTTTGAAGAACCTAGAATTTGACATATTTTTAGTTGTTTCATACTTTTTTGATAAGTATATCATTCCACATGTGTTAATTCATAGTTTTGATGCCTTCAGTGTGAATCTACAATTTTCATAGTCATGAAAATAAAGAAAACTCTTTGAATGAGGTGTGTCCAAACTTTTGGTCTGTACTGTATATATATATATATTCATTTAGAGCCTTGCCACAGACAAATACCAACAAGAATTAAACCTGCACAGAGCGGGGTCGCCGAATGTACATACAGTAGAGCATAAATAACTCAATAACTGCTGAGATCCAAACCTCCTCTGTCATTAACATTATCACAAAACTTGTGCTGTGCTGGAAGTTTCCATGGACGAACAGCTGCATGCAAGCCTCACATCTTCACCATGTCAAGCATCAGATGGAGTGATGTAAAACATGCTGCCAATGGACTCTGGAGCAGTATAAGTGTTTGAAATGTGGAGTGATAAATCACACGTTTCTCTATCTAGCAGTCTGATGGATGAGTCTAGGTTTTGCAAATACCAGTAGAACGTTACGTGCCTGACTGCATTTTGCCAAAAACAACGTTTGGTGGAATAATGCTGTAGGGTTGTTATTTAGGTGTTAGCCTAAACCTTGGTTCCAGTTAAGGGAAATCGTCGGCATACCATAGCACTTTGGACAATTGTATGCTTCCAACTTTGTTGGACCATTTTGAGGAGGCCCTTTTTCTGTTCCAGCATATCAATGTCTTAGTGTGCAAAGGCATGGTTACGTGAGTTTGGTGTGGATGAACTTGATTGGCACACACTGACTTCAACCCCACTGAACACCTTTGGGATGAACTAGAAAAGAGATTGCAAGCCAGGCCCTCTCATCTAACATTGGTATGTGACTTCCCAAATGCCCTTCAGGATGAATAAAAAAAATGTCTACAGACACACTCCAAAATCTTGTAGAAAGCCTTCACTGAAGAGTGAAAGTTGTTTTAGCTGCAAAGTGGGGACTCTTTATTAATATATATGGATTTACAATGGAATGTCATAACAACTTCTGTACAGCCATGGCCTAAAGATTTGAGACTGACACAAATGATTTTTGCTGCTTTGATTTTTATGGTGGCAATTTGCATTAACTTTGATTGTTATGAAGAGTGAGATGACATTTCCACTGCATTTCTGCCCTGCCACAAAATGACCTGTTAACATAATTTCAATAATCTTCTTGTTAGCTCAGAAGAAAGTGTTTAAGTTTTTTTTTGGGGAGTTTTATACTGATGAGCGGAGGTCCAACAACCGGGACCCCCACCAATCAGTTGTTTGATAAGGCACTTGCGGTCGTAGTAGTGTCACGGCTTCTCTCAGCTGATCAAGCACAGTGGTGTACATTGTATAATGGCTGTGCTTGGTATCGCAGATCAGCCCCATTTACATCAATGGGGCTGAGCGGCACCTAGGCCATATGACCAATGAGCGTCACCTGGGCTAGGAAAAGCTAGAGAAGGCTGCGGCGCTACTGCAAGCATTGCTTCTTTCTCAGACAGCTAATTGGCAGGGGTCCAGGGTGTTGGACCCCAGAGGATAGGTCATCAGTATAAAACTCCTAGAAAACCCCTTTAATGAGGATGAGTCGTCTGATGTACTCCGGTTTCCTCCCACACTCCAAAGACATACTGAAAGGGAACTTAAATTGTGAGCCCCATTGGGGGTGCTGCAGAATATAATAGCGCTATATAACTGCATACAATAAATACAATAAAAGCAGACTGGTTGCTTTAAAGGGGGTGGTGGTGCTTGAAATCATAGTCTTCTTCTGTTAACCATGGTTACCTCCAAAGAAACAAATACAGTTATCATTGCTTTGCATCTTAAGGACTTCACAGGCAAGGACATTGCTGCTTGTAAGATTACACCTAGATCAACCATTTATTGGATCATTAAGAACTTGAAGAAAAGAGGTGCAACTGCTTGTCAAAAAAGCTTCAGGGCACCCATGAAAGTCCAGCAAGTGAAGGATCAGATAACCACCAGTGCAGAGCTTGCTCAGGAATGGTGGCAAGCAGGTGCGAGTGCATGTCCATGCACAGTGAGGCAAAAGCTTTTAAAGAATGGACCAGAGTAAAGAAAGGCAGCAAAGAAGCCACTTCTCTCTAAAACATCAAGGACAGGCTCACATTCTGCAGGAAGTACAGAGATTGAACTGTAGAGCAGTGTTCCCCAACTCCAGTCCTCAGAGCCCACCTACCGGTCATGATTTGAGAATACCGCACACAATGAATGCCTGACGTAAGTTCTGATGCATCAACACTAATTGTATCACCTGCTGAATACTAAGGAAATCCTGAAAACATGACCGGAAGTTGTGCCCCGAGGGCTGGAGTTGGGGAACACTGCTGTAGAGGACTTGGTTAAGGTTATTTTCTCTGATGAAGCCCTCTTCACACAGTTTGAGACATATGGAAAAAATACTGCATGGAGAAGAAAGGGTGGGCTCTACCATGAGTCCTGTGTCATGCCAGCAGTAAAACATCCTGAGATCAATCATGTGTGGGGTTGCTTCTCATCCAAGGGAATGGACTCACTCACAGTTGCCTAAGAACACTGCCATGAATAATGTATGGGACCAAAACATCCTCCAGGAGCAACTTCTCCCAATAATCCAGCAGGAATTTGGTGATGAACAATGCTTTTTTTAACATGATGGAGCACCGTGGCTCAGTGAACAAAATATAGAAATTTTGGGTCAATCCTCAAAAAGCAAGTAGAAAAATAAACACAAAGAAATTGTGATAAATTCAAAGCATTGAAAACCAAAATTTGGTCACAACTGTAGGTGTAATGTATAGATATCCCAATACTTTTGTCGATATAGTGTATATACAATGGATATAAAAAGTCTACACACCCCTGTTAAAATGTCAGGTTTCTGTGCTGTAAAAAAACTGTAAAAAAAATCTTTTAGGTGGAGGGAAGAAAACAAAAAAAATAATGAGGTTGCATAAGTGTGCACACTTATAACTGGGGATGTACCTGTGTTCAGAATTAAGCAATCACTTTCAAAATCATGTTAAATAGGAGTCAGCATACACCTGCCATCATTTAAAGTGCCTCTGATTAACCCCAAATAAAGTTCAGCTGCTCTAGTTAGTCTTTCCTGAAATTTTCTTAGTCGCATCCCACAGCAAAAGCCATGGTCCACAGAGAGCTTCCAAAGCATCAGAGGGATCTCATTGTTAAAAGGTATCAGTCGGGAGAAGGGTACAAAAGAATTTCAAAGGCATTAGATATACCGTGGAACACAGTGAAGACAGTCATCATCAAGTGGAGAAAATATGGCACAACAGTGAAATTACCAAGAACTGGACATCCCTCCAAAATTGATGAAAAGACAAGAAGAAAACTGGTCTGGGAGGCTACCAAGAGGCCTACAGCAACATTAAAGAAGCTGCAGGAATATCTGGCAAGTACTGTCTGTGTGGTACATGTGACAACAATCTCCCGTATTCTTCATACAGGGAGTGCAGAATTATTAGGCAAATGAGTATTTTGACCACATCATCCTATTTATGCATGTTGTCTTACTCCAAGCTGTATAGGCTCGAAAGCCTACTACCAATTAAGCATATTAGGTGATGTGCATCTCTGTAATGAGAAGGGGTGTGGTCTAATGACATCAACACCCTATATCAGGTGTGCATAATTATTAGGCAACTTCCTTTCCTTTGGCAAAATGGGTCAAAAGAAGTACTTGACAGGCTCAGAAAAGGCAAAAATAGTGAGATATCTTGCAGAGGGATGCAGCACTCTTAAAATTGCAAAGCTTCTGAAGCGTGATCATCGAACAATCAAGCGTTTCATTCAAAATAGTCAACAGGGTCGCAAGAAGCGTGTGGAAAAACCAAGGCGCAAAATAACTGCCCATGAACTGAGAAAAGTCAAGCGTGCAGCTGCCAAGATGCCACTTGCCACCAGTTTGGCCATATTTCAGAGCTGCAACATCACTGGAGTGCCCAAAAGCACAAGGTGTGCAATACTCAGAGACATGGCCAAGGTAAGAAAGGCTGAAAGACGACCACCACTGAACAAGACACACAAGCTGAAACGTCAAGACTGGGCCAAGAAATATCTCAAGACTGATTTTTCAAAGGTTTTATGGACTGATGAAATGAGAGTGAGTCTTGATGGGCCAGATGGATGGGCCCGTGGCTGGATTGGTAAAGGGCAGAGAGTTCCAGTCCGACTCAGACGCCAGCAAGGTGGAGGTGGAGTACTGGTTTGGGCTAGTATCATCAAAGATGAGCTTGTGGGGCCTTTTCGGGTTGAGGATGGAGTCCAGCTCAACTCCCAGTCCTACTGCCAGTTTCTGGAAGACACCTTCTTCAAGCAGTGGTACAGGAAGAAGTCTGCATCCTTCAAGAAAAACATGATTTTCATGCAGGACAATGCTCCATCACACGCGTCCAAGTACTCCACAGCATGGCTGGCAAGAAAGGGTATAAAAGAAGAAAATCTAATGACATGGCCTCCTTGTTCACCTGATCTGAACCCCATTGAGAACCTGTGTGTCAGGAAGCAGGGGGTGTTACCCCTACTCTGGGACCACGGGCACGGCGCAGGGCACGGGTTCCCCTTCAGCTCGGTAGAACACCTGGTGCCCGAGGTGCGGGTGCACGGCGTGTGCGCAGTACACAGGCTGCTCGCACATTTCCGGGTGCATAGAGTTCCTGCATTATCCGGCTGTCAGGTGTGAGCCTTGCTGAGGGAGATTCCCAGTACACACCTTCCACCTTCCTCGCCTGCCATTGGTTCCTGGGGAGGGTGGTTCCTACCTTCCCTGGCTATAAAGACCTGGCCTGAGCTCTGGTTCATTGCTGAGTTATTCCACCTTATGGTGAACACCTAGCCTCCCTGCAGATCCTTCTATTGCCTGTTGTTTCTTTGTATCCTTCCCGGCTACTGACCCCTGGACTGTCTTCCGCCTTGAACCTTCGCTGCCTGCCTCGACCCGGATTGGACATTGACTACCCCTCTTGGATTATCCCTAAACTTGTACCGCATTCTGGGCTGTCAGCTGCTTACTGCCAGTGGGTTCCTCATCCCACTACTGGCTCCCTGGGAGGTTCTGACATAATAACTCAGCCTTCACCATGGAACCCGCAAAAGCAGTGGATCCCATGACGGCCATGACCCAGCAACTTAACCTCATGACGCAGGCCTTTCAGGAGATGCAAGCGAGTCATGAGCACCTGCTGCAGAGGGTTGCCACACAGGAGCAGCGCATCGCAGAGCGCACCGCGCTACCACCCTCGCCTCCCCCTACGCCGGCGCGCACCCTGGAAGTGGTCTCTAGCGAGCCGTCAGTCAGCCTCCCTGAGCGGTTTTCAGGAGATCGGAGGAAGTACCGCTCCTTCATCATCTCCTGCGAGCTGTTGTTTTCCCTGAAGCCACGTACATATGCCACGGACTTCGTCAAGGTACGCACGGCAATTTCCTTGCTCTCAGGGCCTCCCCAGACCTGGGCGCACCAACTCCTACTAGCCGATGACCCAGTGCTGGCATCTTGGAAGTCCTTTGCCGCAGCTATGCAAAGACTTTAGGATGACCCCCTGCGTTCTTCAACCGCCAGGGGTACCTTGCGCACCCTCCGCCAGGGCAGACGTCCAGTGGAGGATTACATCATGGAATTCCGTGAGGTAGCCCCGGATACGGGCTTGAACGAGGTGGCCTTGATTGACCAATTCCGCATCGGTTTGTCCGAGCAGCTCAAGGATGAGCTCGCCCGCATTGGGGTGCCGGGCTCCTTGGGGGGCCTGATGGACTCAGTAACCCACCTGGATCGCCGCTTCCGGGAAAGACGACAGGAGCGACAACAGACCCCGCCTCTAACGGAGCGCCGGTCGGAACCCTTAAGGCTTCCTGTTCCTGTGGCAGCAGACGGTAACCAGGAGGAGCCGATGCAGATCGGGGCTGTTCGGGGTCCCCTGTCCACGGTGGAGAGAACCAGGAGAAGAACCTTGCATCTGTGTTTATATTGCGCAAAACCGGGCCATTTCCTGAAGGACTGTCCCATCAAACCTACCGAAGGTAGGCCGGAGACACCCACGGTATGCATTAACCTACCTATGTATAACAACTCGTCTCATCTCACCATCCCTGTTTCCCTGCAGCTGGGCAACAACAATATTGATCTCTCTGCCATCATTGATTCGGGCGCAAGCAGCTGTTTTATGGACAAGGATCTGGCTTCCCAACTAGGCATCCCGTTGCGCCCTAAGAAGAACCCATCCCAGCTGCATCTGGTGGATGGCAGCACCCTAAAGACGGGACCTATCGCCATGGAATCACATCCCTTGTTCCTCCGCATCGGCCTTTACCATTCCGAGAAGATCGTGTGGGACATCGTGCCTTCCCCCTTGTTTCCAGTCATTTTAGGCATCCCCTGGCTTAGGAGACACAACCCCACGATTAACTGGACCTCTGGCTCCATCACCTTCACGCCCCCCTCCGGTTCTCCTGTTCACGCGTCTCCGGCTCCAAGCCCTCCTGCGGTTCTGGGCACCGTTGAACACAGACTACCTGACAAATATAGGGACTATGCAGACGTTTTTGAAAAAAAAAGGAGCAGACGCCTTGCCGCCACACAGGCCTTATGATTGCCCCATTGACCTGCTCCCTGGAGCCCCACTGCCGTACGGGCGCTTGTACAATCTGTCCGAACCCGAGACCAGGGCCCTGAAGGACTACATAGAGGAGAGCCTAGCGAAGGGGTTCATCCGTCCCTCGACCTCTCCAGTTGGGGCCGGCATCTTCTTTGTGGGAAAAAAAGATGGGGGTCTCCGGCCCTGTGTCGATTACCGGGCCCTGAACGACATCACCAAGAAAAACCGGTACCCACTCCCTCTCATTCCCGACTTGCTGGACAGAGTCAAGGATGCCCGTTTCTTCACCAAGATCGACCTCCGTGGGGCCTACAATCTGATTCGTGTCAGGGAGGGGGATGAGTGGAAGACAGCATTCCGCTCACGGTTTGGGCACTACGAGTACCTTGTCATGCCCTTCGGGCTCTGTAACGCCCCTGCCACATTTCAGTGCTTCATCAATGACGTCTTCCGTGACCTGTTGGATACCCATGTTGTGGTATATCTGGACGATATCCTTGTCTTCTCCAGATCACTGCCACAACACGAACGGCATGTCAAATCGGTGCTCCAGCGTCTGCGGACCCACAGTCTCTATGGCAAGCTTGAAAAAAGCACCTTCGAAGTCTCGTCCATTGAGTTCCTGGGCTACATCCTATCCCCAGGTCGAGTGGAGATGGACCCCAGGAAGATCCAGGCCGTCCAGAATTGGCCTGTCCCCCGCAATCGGCGGATGGTGCAGCAGTTCATTGGTTTTGCCAATTTTTACCGCCGATTCATTCGGAACTTTTCAGCGATCTGCGCTCCCATCACTGCTCTGACCAGGAGCAACACCCTGTTTGAATGGACCCCGAAGGTCCAACAGGCATTCCAGCACCTTAAGAGGCTGTTCACACAGGCACCTATACTAGTACAACCGGACGCCTCTTGCCCGTTTTTTCTGGAGACCGATGCCTCCGAGGGGGCTATCGGGGCTGTTCTCTCCCAGGTCCAAGGGGAGAAGCAGCTTCTCCATCCCGTTGCCTTTTATTCCCGCAAACTCACCGGGGCCGAACGCAACTATGATGTGGGTGAGAGGGAGCTGCTCGCTATCAAGGACGCCCTGGAGGAATGGAGACATTTGCTGGAAGGAGCCGAAAACCCTGTGGTGGTGTACACCGACCATCGCAACCTCGAATATCTCCGCAGTGCCAAGCGACTGCGTCCTCGACAAGCCAGGTGGGCTCTCTTTTTCTCCCGTTTTCGCCTCCAGATTACCTATCGACCGGGATCCAAGAACGGCAAGGCTGATGCCTTGTCCCGTATGTGCTCCTCCGAGGCCGATCCTGCACCTCCGGAACCGATCCTGCCAGCCGCATACTTTCTAGCCACCCAACACTCCTTGATCGAGAGGATCCGACGGGCCAGCATGCCAGCTCCAGAGGAGGCAGCCCATCTGCCAACGAAGCAGGGGCTTTGTTACCACCAACAGTGGATCTACGTCCCAGTCTCCCAGCGACTGCCTGTACTACAGCATCACCATGACCACCCCACAGCAGGCCACCGAGGTAGGCGCAACACCATGGAATGCATCCTACGTCAGTTTTGGTGGCCCTCTTTGGCAGCCGACGTACGCTCCTTCATAGAGTCTTGTTCCGTGTGTGCACTCTACAAACGTCCCACCTCAAAACCTGTTGGGTTATTACAGCCTCTACCAGTGCCAACCCTTCCATGGCGCAACATAGCCATGGATTTCATTGTGGACTTACCGCCTTCACAAGCCTGTACCACCATCATGGTGGTGGTTGACAGATGTACCAAGATGTCCCACTTCATTCCGACCTCCGGTCTCCCGACGGCCCAAAAAACCTCAGAGTTGTTCCTCCAACACGTGTTCCGGTTGCACGGGCTCCCTGATTCCATCGTCTCAGACCGGGGCTCACAATTCACCTCCCGCTTTTGGACCCAGTTTTGCCGTAGCCTTCATATCACTCGCAGCCTGTCTTCTGCCTATCACCCCCAGTCCAATGGGCAGACCGAAAGGACCAACCAAACTCTCGAACAGTTCCTTCGCTGTTACACATCCCATCTACAAGACGACTGGGTGAGCCATCTCCCCTTTGCGGAATTTTCCTTCAACAATCAGCTTCATTCCTCCACTGGGCTCTCACCATTCTATGCCAACTACGGCTATCATCCCGCAACTCTCCCGGATCTCCCCCTTGATGTCCCAGTGCCTGAAGTGGCTCAACGGCTCCGGCTCCTACGAGAACTGAGGCGGACCCTAACGCAACAACTCCAGGCCGCTCAGCAGCGGCACAAGATGCAGGCAGACCGTAGACGCACAGAATTCCCCAGGTACAAAGACGGGGACAAGGTGTGGCTTTCCACACAGCACCTCAAGCTGTCCTGTCCCTCCCGAAAACTGGGACCCCGTTACATTGGTCCCTTTGAGATCGTGAGTATGGTCAACAACGTTGCAGCCAAGCTCCAGTTGCCTACTTCCCTGGGAATCCACCCGGTATTCCACGTGTCCTTGTTGAAACCACACCGTGCCAACCCATTCCCGGACCGGGCACCTGCTCCACCACCTCCCATCCAGGTGAATAACGATGATGAGTATGAAGTCCAGGAGATCCTGGACTCCCGCCGCCAGCGTGG
Source organism: Bufo gargarizans (assembly GCF_014858855.1). Classification (NCBI taxonomy): domain Eukaryota; kingdom Metazoa; phylum Chordata; class Amphibia; order Anura; family Bufonidae; genus Bufo; species Bufo gargarizans. Next base: position 313,588,856 of record NC_058084.1, read on the forward strand.
GGTCCTGGAGTATCTCATCCACTGGAAGGGGTACGGTCCCGAGGAGCGTTCCTGGGAGCCCTTGGGGAATGTCCATGCGGCCGCCAAGGTGCGGGCGTTCCATCGGGCTCACCCCGAGAGGCCTTCCCAGGGTCGCGTCCGGAGGCCGCTCCTTGGTGGGGGGCTCTGTCAGGAAGCAGGGGGTGTTACCCCTACTCTGGGACCACGGGCACGGCGCAGGGCACGGGTTCCCCTTCAGCTCGGTAGAACACCTGGTGCCCGAGGTGCGGGTGCACGGCGTGTGCGCAGTACACAGGCTGCTCGCACATTTCCGGGTGCATAGAGTTCCTGCATTATCCGGCTGTCAGGTGTGAGCCTTGCTGAGGGAGATTCCCAGTACACACCTTCCACCTTCCTCGCCTGCCATTGGTTCCTGGGGAGGGTGGTTCCTACCTTCCCTGGCTATAAAGACCTGGCCTGAGCTCTGGTTCATTGCTGAGTTATTCCACCTTATGGTGAACACCTAGCCTCCCTGCAGATCCTTCTATTGCCTGTTGTTTCTTTGTATCCTTCCCGGCTACTGACCCCTGGACTGTCTTCCGCCTTGAACCTTCGCTGCCTGCCTCGACCCGGATTGGACATTGACTACCCCTCTTGGATTATCCCTAAACTTGTACCGCATTCTGGGCTGTCAGCTGCTTACTGCCAGTGGGTTCCTCATCCCACTACTGGCTCCCTGGGAGGTTCTGACACTGTGGTCCATCATCAAATGTGAGATTTACAAGGAGGGAAAACAGTACACCTCTCTGAACAGTGTCTGGGAGGCTGTGGTTGCTGCTGCACGCAATGTTGATGGTGAACAGATCAAAACACTGACAGAATCCATGGATGGCAGGCTTTTGAGTGTCCTTGCAAAGAAAGGTGGCTATATTGGTCACTGATTTGTTTTTGTTTTGTTTTTGAATGTCAGAAATGTATATTTGTGAATGTTGAGATGTTATATTGGTTTCACTGGTAAAAATAAATAATTGAAATGGGTATATATTTGTTTTTTGTTAAGTTGCCTACTAATTATGCACAGTAAGTCACCTGCACACACAGATATCCCCCTAAAATAGCTAAAACTAAAAACAAACTAAAAACTACTTTCAAAAATATTCAGCTTTGATATTAATGAGTTTTTTGGGTATATTGAGAACATGGTTGTTGTTCAATAATAAAATTAATCCTCAAAAATACAACTTGCCTAATAATTCTGCACTCCCTGTATGTCTGGGCTATGGGGTAGAGTGGCAAGACGAAAGCCTTTTCTTACGAAGAAAAACATCCAAGCCAGGCTACATTTTGCAAAAACACATCTGAAGTCATCCAAATCAACAAAGGAATGGCTTCACCAAAAGAAGATTAAAGTTTTGGAATGGCCCAGCCAAAGCCAAAACCTGAATCCGATTGAACATCTGTGGGGTGATCTGAAGAGGGCTGTGCACAGGAGATGCCCTCGCAATCTGACAGATTTGGAGTGTTTTTGCAAAGAAGAGTGGACAAATCTTGCCAAGTCAAAATGTGCCATGCTGATAGACTCATACCCAAAAAGACTGAGTGCTATAATAAAATCAAAAGGTGCTTCAACAAAGTATTAGTTTAAGGGTGTGCACACTTATGCAACCATATTATTTTATTTTTATATTTTTTCTTCCCTCTACCTAAAAGATTTCAGTTGGTTTTTCAATCGAGTTGTACAATTTATAGGTCATATTAAAAGGTGGAAAAAGTTGTCCCATTTTTTTTTAACGTCACAGAAACCTGACATTTTAACAGGGGTGTGTAGACTTTTTATATCCACTGTACATACAGCACCTGATGGAGATGTCAGCAACCTCCGGCACTCCAAGTGTTGTGAAACGACATCTCCCATCATGCACACTTGCTTGGTTGCTCTCTAAACTCCCACACAAGTGGAAAGAGCTTGCTGGGAGTTGTAGTTTCACAACAGCTGCTATAGAAGCTCAGTCAGGACAGCTCCGCCATGTATATGGAGCTTAAATCTTGGGACAGTTGTCTGACAGGTAAACAAACTCCATGACCACTGATTGTTGCTCTACTGCACAGTAGTCATTTTCCCACCGTACATGCTACGACGTGCTGAGATCCATCTGTACCCTACAAACATACCATGTATAAATAATGATTATGCATTTTTTTATTTTTATCACATAAATAGATAAATCCTTTTTTGGCCCACATGTACAAAGTTCTGTATGCTCTGTCAGTATCTGAGGCAAAAAGAATTTCTGTTTGCCTCCACACGAACCAGTTTGTGATATCCATGGTCACGGTTTTGAATGGAATTCCTTTTTTGCCATATTTAAAAATTGCTAAAAATAATTACCTCGCCATGCCACAAGCATAAAATGTAAACTGCAAAACTAGACAAAAAGCACCCCCCACACCTTCTCCAGTACAAAGGACAACAGTGCACAAAATAAATTAAAAATTACATTAAATAAGTGGATACGGATACACACAGGCCATTTTTCCCAAATAAAGTGTTTTTTTTATTAAATAAATGTGACACGGCTAAAAATATACATATAACCCCTGTATATAAAAAATATATACAGTATAATCTCTGTAATTGGAACCACCTCTTGCATGGTGACCAGTAAAACGCATCCACATGTAAAAGCAGATATTGTGACAGAATTTTGGTGACATTTTGCTTAGTATATGTATTTTTCGTCTACGGTCACTTGAAGGCTATAAAAAAAAAGAGAGGTTCCTCCTCGGTTTTCCTGTGTCCTCAGTGACCGGAGCAGTAGAAGCGCAGCAGTGTGTACAGCAGGGAAGTGCTGCAGCGGTTCACCTCAGGAGACGCGGGAAAGCCCTGTCTCACACGTAGCACCATGGTGTAATGTCAGGGCGGAATAGGGAAGGGGCGGTGCACGGCGCTGTAACTAACATTCTTTCACCAGGAAGCGGTAACTTGTCGGTTCTGAAGAGACACAGGAGACTCCCGGCTAGAACTTCGCTGGACTTTCCATGTTGCCAGTCGTGGAGGGCTGAGCTTCTCGCCTGTGGACACAAAGTGCTATGTAGTGGACGCTAGGGATCCACTGAATACGTCCTCCAGCATCGTGTATGTGACAGGTGAGGGAGGCCTTGTGTGTGAACAGTCGCCACTGCCGCTTGTGGCTTTGGTGTCAGAGGTGGGGTGCCAGGTAATAATGCCAGGGTGTGATGTCCGTGTAGAATGGGCAATCCATTGCCACTCACTGGGGCAGAAAACGGTGGAACCGAAAGTGAAAGCTTTCACTACCAGGATCAGTCAGGTTATGTGCAGACAGCAGGAAGTGACTGCAAAAACCGCACTGAGGCAGAGGGCAGGTCAATATGAGGCGCTAGAGCCCAGCACCACTTTTATGGGTCCCCTGTGCCACAATTTGCCCTATGTCTGGGAAAAGTGACTGGAACTGTACAATGGCAACTCATTTATTAGCTTTTCAGCCACTTTTCTGTCAGAAAACTACCACTAGGTAATGTTCACATCAAATTCAAAGAATATGTCTTATTCTGCCCTGGTGGGCAGACAGCGCTCTGATAGTACGCCAGTATAAGGGCTCATGCACAGGAATGTATTTGTTGTCCTTGTCTGCGGGTGACACTAGGGAGGCTCGTCCCTGTCACCGCCTGCCATTGGCTGCCTCCCCCCGATACCGGGTGTTTTCATCCATGCATGGGAAGAAGCAGCGGCGGTGTGGGGTCCAGGAGAATCGGTGTGAGGGGCCCGGCATATGGGTGACATTTGATGAATAACCCCTTAAGGCTACATGCACTAGACCGTTGTGTGTTTTGCGGTCCGAAAATTGCGGATCCACAAAACACGGATGACGTCCGTGTGCGTTCCTCAATTTGCGGAACGGCACGGACAGCTATTGATATAACTGCCTATTCTTGCAAAACGAACAAGAATAGGATAGGTTGCATTATTTTTTTTATTTTTTTGGCGGGGCCACGAAACGGAGCAAAGAATTGAAGTGAATGGGTCGGCATCTGAGCCGCAAAAACTGCAGTTTGGATGTGGACCAAAACAACGGCCGTGTACATGAGGCCTTAATGTCATATACAAAATACAATCTCATAGATTGTAAGCTCTTGCGAGCAGGGCCCTGACTTCTAGTGTTTCAGTTGCATATTAACCAGTTACTTTTGTTTAGTACATGAACCCTATAAATTTGTAAAGCGCTGCGGAATATGGTGGCGCTATATAAATAATATTATTTTTTATTATTATTATGTTAAAAACTCCACCTTGGGCACACAGTGTAAAATCGAAAAAGTATTTTTTTAGTAGCTGATTTGGAAAACACTTGAGAAGTGACCTGTTACTTCTTGGAAGCAGATATTATTGTGGATTTCCTAGAAGTCAATGGGGAAGCAGAGAAACCTCAGCAAAATATTCTTCTAATGCTCTAAAACCTCCACCAAATTGCACAACTAACGCCAAACACGACCGGTTTTAGCTAGTAATCTGCCACTGATCTTTCTGCCGCTTGTTTTGCCGTGTGAACTTACCCTGAAGCTGTTGGCATACGGTATCTGATGGACCCTGTGAACAGGCTCCAGAATTAAAGGGGTTGTCCGGGTTCAGAGCTGAACCCGGGCATACCTTTTATTTTCACCCCGGCAGCATCCCTGAGCCTAGCATCGGAGCATGTCATGCTCCGATGCGCTCCCGAGCCCTGCGCTAAACCGCGCAGGGCACGGGCTCTTTTGTTTTCAATAACACACTGCCGGGCGGTAACTTCCGCCCGGCAGTGTGTTCGGTGACGTCACCGGCTCTGAGGGGAGGGCCTTTAGCTCTGCCCTAGCCGTTTTACTGGCTAGGGCAGAGCTAAATCCCGCCCACCAGTGCCCGTGACGTCACCGGGGTTCCTGTCAGCCCCATGGAGAGCCCTGGTACGTCACCGGAACTACTAAAAATGCCTTTGCCCTGCGCAGTTTAGCGCAGGGCAAAGGAGAGCATCGGAGCATGAACTTCTCCGATGCTCATGTCAGGGGTGCTGCCGGCGTGAAAATGGAGGTATGTCCGGGTTCAGCTCTGAACCCGGACAACCCCTTTAACCAGGTCAATGACCCTTTCGCCTAAGGGCAACTAAAATTTAATGTTGATAAGTGCAAGATAATGCACCTGGGGCGTAAAAACCCAAGAGCAGAATATAAAATCAGTGATACAGTCCTAACCTCAGTATCTGAGGAAAGGGATTTAGGGGTCATTATTTCAGAAGACTTAAAGGTAGGCAGACAATGTCATAGAGCAGCAGGAAATGCTAGCAGAATGCTTGGGTGTATAGGGAGAGGCATTACTAGTAGAAAGAGGGAGGTGCTCATGCCGCTCTACAGAGCACTAGTGAGACCTCATTTGGAGTATTGTGCTCAGTACTGGAGACCATATCTCCAGAAGGATATGGAGAGAGTTCAGAGAAGAGCTACTAAGGCTACTTTCACACTTGCGTGTCTGCACAGGTGGATCCGCTCCTATAATGCAAACGCTTGCATCCGTTCAGAACGGATACGTCTGCATAACTGTTTATTTCAGATCTGATTTTTCACTTCGGAAAACTCAGATCCGACAGTATATTCTAAACACAGAAGCGTTCCCATGGTGATGGGGACGCTTCAAGTTAGAATATACTGAGAACCTAGTGTACATGACTGCCCCCTGCTGCCTGGCCCTCCCTCTATATTCATTGGTGGCCAGTGCGGATTCCAAGTATTGTGACCAGTGCGGCCTCCCCTCTTCCCCCCACCCCCCTAAGTAAAATCACCCCCCCCCCCCCATCATTTGTGGCAGCGGAGAGTACCGATCGGAGTCCCAGTTTAAATCGCTGGGGCTCCGATCGGTTACCATGGCAGCCAAGACGCTATTGCAGTCTTGGCTGCCATGGTTACTTTGCAATCTTAGCATTATACTTACCTGGAGAGCTGCGATGTCTGTGTCCGGCCGGGAGCTCCTCCTACTGGTAAGTGACAGGTCTGTGCTATAGGCAATGCGCCGCACAGACCTTTCACTTACCAGTAGGAGGAGCTCCCGGCCGGACACAGACATCGCAGCTCTTCAGGTAAGTATAATGCTAAGATTGCTAAGTAACCATCGCAGCCAAGACTGCAAAAGCGTCTTGGCTGCCATGGTAACCGATCGGAGCCCCAGCGATTTAAACTGGGACTCCGATCGGTACTCTCCGCTGCCACCAATGATGGGGGGGGGGGGGGGAAGAGGGGAGGCCGCACTGGTCACAATACTTGGAATCCGCACTGGCCACCAATAAATATAGAGGGAGGGGGAGGCCGCACTGGTCATATTTAATACTGGGGAGGGAGGGAGGGGGAGGCCGCACTGATCATATTTAATACTGGGAATCCGCACTGGCCACAGATGAATATAGAGGGAGGGGGGCCGCACTGGTTACAATTAATACTGGGGAGGGAGGGGGGGGGCCGCACTGGCCACCAATAAGTTAAATACAGGAGGGGGGGGGGGGCAGGGGGCAGTCATGTACACAGTTCTCAGTATATTCTAACTTGAAGCGTCCCCATCACCATGGGAACGCCTCTGTGTTAGAATATACTGTCGGATCTGAGATTCACGATGTAACTCAAATCCGATGGTATATTCTAACATAGAGGCGTTCCCATGGTGATGGGGACGCTTCAAGTTAAAATATACCATCGGATTGGAGAAAACTCCGATCTGATGGTATATTAATAGGGACTCCTGACTTTACATTGAAAGTCAATGGGGGACGGATCCGTTTGAAATTGCACCATATTGTGTCAACGTCAAACGGATCCGTCCCCATTGACTTGCATTGTAAGTCTGGACGGATCCGTTTGGCTCCGCACGGCCAGGCGGACACGAAAACGCTGCAAGCTGCGTTCGGGTGTCCGCCTGCTGAGCGGAGCGGAGGCCAAACGGTGCCAAACTGAGGCATTCTGAACGGATCCGCATCCACTCAGAATGCATTGGGGCTGGACTGATCCGTTCGGGGCCGCTTGTGAGAGCCTTCAAACGTAACTCGCAAGCGGAGCCCCGAACGCAAGTGTGAAAGTAGCCTAAACTGGTACATGGATTGCAGGATAAAACTTACCAGGAAAGATTAAAGGACCTTAACATGTATAGCTTGAAAGAAAGACGAGACAGAGGGGACATGATAGAAACTTTTAAATACATAAAGGGAATCAACAAGGTAAAAGAGGAGAGAATATTTAAAAGAAGAAAAACTGCTACAAGAGGACATTGTTTTAAATTAGAGGGGCAAAGGTTTAAAAGTAATATCAGGAAGTATGACTTTACTGAGAGAGTAGTGGATGCATGGAATAGCCTTCCTGCAGAAGTGGTAGCTGCAAATACAGTGGAGGAGTTTAAGCATGCATGGGATAGGCATAAGGCCATCCTTCATATAAGATAGGGCCAGGGGCTATTCATAGTATTCAGTATATTGGGCAGACTAGATGGGCCAAATGGTTCTTATCTGCCAACTTATTCTATGTTTCTATGTTTTGCGTTTGCGTTATAAATTCAGTTATAGGGTTCTGTTATAACATTATCATGGCATATAACGGAATTTTAGGACAGAATGACAAATAACGGTTCTGTTATATATGACGGGAAAAAAGTCCTACAAGGATTATTTTTAGTTTTTCTGTCGTGTATAACAGAACTGTTATTTGTGGCTTTAGACGGAGCAAATCCGGATCCGTCTGACAAATGCCATCAGTTTGCGTCCGGATTACCGGATCCGGCAGGCAGTTCTGGCTACGGAACTGCCTGCCGGAATCCTCTGACGTAAGTTTGCTTTGTGTAGCAACAAGGACCTGTGGTGACGTCACAGTCATCACATGGTCCGTCACATGATCTTTTACCATGGTGATGGATCATGTGATGACCGGAGTGATGTCACCACAGGTCCTTGTTGCTACAAAAAGCTAAGATGAAGACAGAAGGAGATGCCGGGCAGCGTGAACAAGTGGACTAAGGTGAGTTAAATATATATTTTTTTTAACCCCTCCAGTGCTATTTTACTATGCATTCTGTATTCAGAATGCTATTATTTTCCCTTATAACCATGTTATAAGGGAAAATAATGCAATCTACAGAATACCGATCCCAAGCCCGAAATCCTGTGAAGAAGTTTGGGTTTGGGTACCAAACATGCGTGATTTTTCTCACGCGAGTGCAAAACGCATTACAATATTTTGCACTCGCGCGGAAAAATCGTGGGTGTTCCCGCAACAAAGCCGCACATTTTCCCGCAACGCCCGTGTGAAAGGGGCCTTAGGCTTTGCTCCCACCGCCCTTCAGGCGTACGTTCTGTGTACATTTGAAGTATGCCACTGCATGTATCAGTCCTGAACAGGTCCTAACCAGTTCTAAAAGCAGCTCCTAAACTTTACATGGTGTGGACTGTGTAAGGGTTTGTTCTCATGTAGCGGTTAAACCACATTAACCCCTTCCCAACATCAGCCGTATATGTACAGTACGACGCAGCTTGCAAGGAGTTCCCATGCTCTGCTGTACAGCAGGAACTGTGCTCACTTGATCAGGATAGTGACCTAACTGTTACTGCCATTATCCTTCAAAGCTCTGATGCCAGCGGTATAACTCTTAGATGTGTTGGTCAATACTGACCACTGCATCTAAGCAGTTGGCAGAGGGAGGGGACTCTGGGCCAGGGTGCCAAAGGTTGCTGTGGCAGTCCATGAAAATAGAAAGGCCTCCAGGTCTGTCAGCTACAGAAGCCCATCAGGCCCTGCCACAGCTGGATCTGATAGGCGTAAGTGTCAGAGTGAAACTGACACAGTGCATTACAATACAGTGTGTATCAGTCCCCCAGTGAGACAAAAATAAAAAAAAGTGTTTTATTAAAATAAAAAATAAGCTTCAAGTATAAACAAAAAAAACTTTTCCCTCGTTAAAGGCTATGTACACCTTTGGAGGCAATTTTTGTTTGCATTTGCTAATTTTTCTCTTTCGCCTATGACAGCACCCCTGGAGAGACCGCCTCCACCTCCTCAGGACAGGAAACAGGAACCAGAACTGCCTTTTAAAAGAGGGATCATCCCCTCTACCTCCAGTTCTGTTTCCTGTCCTAAGAGGCAGGAGGGAATTGGATGCACTGGAAAAGACTAAGTAGGAGCTGCGGAGGCCCCGGCTACTATTAAGTGTGAGGAGGGTTACCCTGTGCGGCGTAAGACTCCGCCGCTGCAGAAGTCTGGGCTCCCTTCTCTCTCCCTACCCCTTTCATTCCCCTTCTCTGGTCCTGGGAAGGTTTTGATCTTTATGGGCTCCTGCAAACCTCTGCGGCCATGTTCGCATGTTCGGCTGCCAGCCAGCGTGCTGGATTCACTTCCGGGTTGCAGCAGTGGGAGGAAGCTGGATGCTGCGGACTGGAAGGGGATGGAGCCAGCTTGCGCGCGCCGCCGAGGAGAAAAGCCCAGCCATGTCACTGCCATGCCGAGTGGAGTAGGCTGGCAGTTTTCCTCTATTCTGGCTTGGTTTGCTGTGAGAGATGGAGTAGGCTCAGCATGCTGAAACCACCGATGATACATCGGTACCAGGGTGGGGTAAGTGGGGTTGTACCCCAGCATGAATTTTTTAGAATAATGCTCATGGGGTCATGTTTTGTGCTTAGGTGTCTTAAGAGTCTTCTAGGAAGACCTCCAGAGCAAAAGAAAGGGGATGTGCTGTGTGTAAAAAGAAGCTACCTTCTGCCTGGGCAAAACCTCTATGTCAAGTGTGTATCTGCAAGTTAATGGTGGAAGAAGCACCGTCTAACTGATTCATGCCCAGCGCCGTACATGTACAGCACTGGGCGGGTGTTTAAATATGTCGCCCGCTCCTGCCCGCCGCGGGTGGCCGCCTGCTTCTTTTAGCAGACACCCGCGGCTCGTGTACGCAACCGGCAGTAATGCTGATCGCGGACATTTAACCCCTCAGATGCTGTGAGAGGCGCATCTGAGTGCGCTGAAACTGAAAGTGTGCTCTTTTGGTGGTGCTCCGGGTCCCCTGTGTGTTGATCGGAGGAGCGGGAGCGTGTATGCAGCAGCCCCTGTCTTTATGAATGACAGGAGGCTGCTGCATAGTATTTCCTATGGAGCCCTTGCCTGTAATAGGGCTCCATAGGAAACTAGTAAAATCATATGATAATAGCAATCTGATTGTTATAGTTCCTTATGGGAACTATAAAAAAAAGTGTAAAAAAAAAATACACATCATTGGTGTCGCGATGTGCGAAAACGCCTATAGTATAAAAATGTATTCCCCATACGGCAAACAGCAAAATGAAAAAAAAAAAGCATCCAAATGGCCGATTCTACGTTTTTGGTCACTTCATTTTCTACAAAAAAGTCATACACACCCCAGAATGGTATCAATGAAAAGTTCAAATCGCCCCGAAAACAATTAGCCCCCATACAGCTCCGTACACATAATTACCAAAAAGTTATAGGGGTCAAAACATAGCGGAAAAAAAAAATGAAACCGATTTTATTTTCTTTCCCGCTTTTATGTTTTAGATTAATCAAGTTTTATTGAAGTTTTCAGTTTAAACTTTACAGAATAACAATGCTCCAGATGGAGCGCCATGACAATTTCTGACAGTATTGGTACAATAAGGCAAGACAGCACTTACAAGAGAGCACTTACAAGTATCGCACAGTCCTATCATATTTATTCCGTCTTGTCATAATTCGTTGATCAGGTTGTCAACAGAGAGTGATCAATAAAAAAGAAAAACACAGAAAGAAAGAAGAAAGAAGATGGAGAGGGGGGAAGGGAAGGGACCATATCTCTTTCGCTAAAGGAGATATAAAACCTAAAGCCTACATCACCACCGTATATAAAGGTCCTCCTACCTCATGTAGCCATGATAGCGAGAAAGTCCGGGGACTCCATTGCCGCAGCCCAACTCGCCCATGTCTTGTTATATTTATTCGACAAGTCGGATGCCTCTGGCGAGATCTCCTCCATTCTGGCTATTTGTTGCATTTCTTGAAGCCAATCCCTCATCGTGGGAACCTGTGTTGAACGCCAGTATCTAGGGATCACTGTCCTAGCTGCTGTGATAAAAAATCGTAGTAATGACCCCTTTTGAGACGACATAGATCCCGGAAGGATGGAGAGGAGCGCCACTTGAGGAGAATTATTGACTGGTTTTGGAGAAATTGTATTGAATGCTTGGAATACTGAATCCCAAAAGGGTTTAATTAAGTCGCAGCCCCACCATACATGAAGCATCGTACCTCAGTCTTTGCAACATCTCCAGCATAACTCCGAAACTGAAGGAAAAATTCTATGAAGTCTGACCGGGTATCTATACCAACGGGATAATATTTTGTAGTTCTTCTCCTGAGTGGCACATGCCATAGACAGCTTGTGAGAGTAAAGAAAAGCTTTTTGACAATCTGTTTCTGCTATGCTAGTGCCTAAATCTGACTCCCAGCCCTTGATGAAGTTCGGGCTACCCTTATGAGAATCCTTTAGAAGGATCTGGTACAGGAAGGAAACAAGGTGAGTCGGTGGAGAAGACAAAGTAAACAATTTTTCAAAATCTGTGAGCGAGGCCCCAAAAGAACACTGTGCTCCCCTGGACAAGACGAATGATTTAATTTGCTCATATTCCAGCCAGGAAATCTTTTTATCCGGGAATCTGTTGGACATGACTGAAAAAGAAGGAAATGCACCTCCTTGCATCAGATGATGAAAGCGAGGGTCATCCGAGGTCCTAAAGCCTAAGAATGAGTCCCTACCTGTTCCAGCTCGGAATGCTGGGTTATGAAAGATAGGAGTAATCGGGCTAAGTCTTCTGATACACATCCCCTTGAGGATTAATGAGTCCCAGAGTCTGATGGTGTGTTGCAATAACAAGGAGTGGTTAGAAGATCGTGGGCGATCCACAGATGATAGCCAAGTAATGTGTTTAAGAGGAAGGGTGCATAGGGTTTGTTCTAAACTAACCCATTGTTTCGTGTCAGAGTTGTGGTGCCAGTCTAACACTATAATGAGTACTGCAGCTGAATGGTACAACCTGAGGTCCGGTAAACCTACGCCCCCTCGGAGTTTAGATCTGGTCAAAGTAGAGTGACCCAGCCGTGGGCTACCCTGCCCCCATATAAAACGAGTGAATGCCGTTTTGGCTTTCCGGAAAAAGGAGGATGGTGGTGAAAGTGGGAGTGCCTGAAATATATATAAAAATTTCGGTAAAATGTCCATTTTAAGGCATTGATCCGTCCAAACCACGATAGCTCCTTTTTGTTGAAAGTCTCAAGATCCTTAATTATCTTTTCCACTAAAGGGAAGTAGTTCAATGTTAATAAGTGTTTACTGTCAGCTGGTATGTGTACCCCTAAGTACTTAATGGCGATGGGTTGATGTTTGAATCTGAAGGCTGACAGAAGACTCGCAAATTCACTATATGGGACAGTTACATTGAGGATTTCGGATTTTGTGTAATTAACTTTAAAATTACTCAAATGGCCAAACTGTTCAAATTCTTTTAGAATCGAAGGGATAGAAATACGCGGCTGAGTGATATATAATAAGAGATCGTCAGCGTATAACGCCGTCTTATACTGCCTGCTCCCGACTGTAAGACCGTGAATGGATGAGTTCTTACGGAGGGCTAAGGCCAGATGCTCCATCACTAATATATATAAAAGGGGGGAAAGCGGGCAACCTTGCCTAGTCCCATTACGAATTTGGTATGGGTGCAGATAATAGCCCATTAACCCTTACTTTTTCTGTAGGATCTGAATATAGGGCACGTATGCAATTTAAAAATTTTGGGCCTACCCCAATTTGTCGTAATGTTGAGTCTAGGAAAGACCAATGGACCCTGTCAAAGGCCTTTTCAGCGTCGATCGAGAGTAAGCATAAAGGCGAGTTACTGTTTCTGGCTATATCCGTAAGTATCACTGTTTTAATAGTATTGTCCCTGGCTTCTCTTCCGCGAACAAACCCCACCTGGTCTGTGTGGACAAAGGTTGGCCCCTGTAATCCCAAACAATCTGCTAGTATTTTAGAGTACAATTTGATATCTATATTGATCAGTGAGATCGGCCGGAAATTAGCTGACAAAGAATGATCTTTTCCTGGTTTAGGGAGAACACTTATATGTGCCTCTAGCGATTGTCTAGGGAATAAAGACCCAGGACCGATGCTGTTGAAGACCTTTGTGTTACGACCAGAGGATGTGGATCCTCTGTGTCAGCTGATAGAGGACTGGAATTAGTCCAATACTGCTGACTGCTGACTCTCAGAGACAGGATCCTGGTGTCTGCACCTGTTACCTTGAATGCAGCTACCTGCAGTAGTGTGAACAGAGTCCAACAAAGGCAGAATAAAGTAACAGATGGTCTTTACTGGCAGACAGTATTCAAAAGTCACTTGACAGATACAGGCAACACAAAGTTCAGAGCAATATAGCATGCAGATATAAGCAGTCTCAGAGGCAGCGCAGGGTCTGGATCCAGGCAGACTTTACATGGGCAGATGCATAATCAGGCAGTGCAGATATAAGCAGTCTCATAGGCAGCACAGGGTCTGGGTCCAGGCAGACTTACAGGAAGAGATGGACTGATGCGTTGTCAGGCAGTGCAGAGGTCTATAATGCAGGAGGTCCAATAAACAGACAGCAGGCAGACACGTAGTCAAATGAAGCGGAGGTCAGAATCCAGGAAATCCAATAAACAGACACAGTGGAGTGCTTCAGCGGGAGTCAAGAGGTACAACAACCACGCTTGGGCACTTCATGATGAGTGAAGCTGCCTTAAATACAAGATAGTCCCGCCTCCGGGTGGGGATGGTAATCAGGAACCAGCTGCCTACTCCTATAAGAAAGGGAGAGGTGCACGCGCGCGTGCTATAGCTCATCAGATGACACCTGGCAAAGAGGACGGATGCGGCGGTATGCTGGCGGGCACCTGCGTCTCCTACAAGGTAAGCCAGTACTGGGACCCATAGTGCTGCAATGTGTAGACAGCGATCTGCCACCCTGCAGTGGAGATGCAGATCCCATACTGACACTTTGCGAGGAACGGAGCCAGTAGGTCGCTAAGTTGTTTAAAGAAGGCCGTTGTGAAGCCGTCAGGGCCAGGGCATTTCCCACTTGGCGAGTTTTTAATAACGTTTCTAACATCCCCCTCAGAAATATCGGCATCTAAACTTTCTTTATCCGCCCCAGATATCGTGGGTAAGGCCGTTTCAGTGATGTATTTCTCAATCCACTTTTCTAAGGCAGTTGGTGGCATATCGGAGAATTGACCTTTAAGATTATACAGCTTAGAGTAATATTCCCTAAAGACTTCTACTATGTCTGTGGGGTTATGTGTGTTAGTGCCATCATCCCTCTTAATACAAGGTATGAAGGTTTGAGGGCCCCTGGGGTGTAACAGTCGCGCTAATGGCCTTCCACATTTATTGGAGGATTCATAAGAGTCTTCTCCCACGGTCACGGAATTTCCTGTATTTCTGGTCTATCAGGGTTTTAATGGAGTCCCGCACCTTAAGCAGTTCAACATGTGTGCTGGTAGAAAGTGACTGCTTATGTGATCTTTCAAGATCATGGGCCTGGGTCAATAATTTCACAAGCGTCGCCGCTTTTTCTTTCTTCAGTCTAGAGCCATGTTTTATGAACGTGCCTCTAAGGACACATTTCATCGCCTCCCACTGAATTGGGAGTGGCGTGGGGTCAGTAGAGTGAATTTGAAGGAATTCATTGATGACACCACGTACCTCCGCCATGCACACCACATCCTTCAGAAGGTTATTATTCAATCTCCAATTCCATGGTTTTGCCAGTGCATCAGGCAGTTCCACGGAGAAGAATATGGGCGCATGATCGGAAAATAAAATGTCACCAATGGAGGCCTCAGGTTTCCAAGCCAGCATATGGTGGCTTATGAGAAAAAAGTCTATGCGGCTATACGATTGGTGAGGAGACGAAAATAAGGTATAGTCCCTACCGTGGGGATGTAGCGTCCTCCAAACATCAATGAGTTGAAGGGAGTGCAACCGTGCAAGTAAAGATCGTAGTTGTCTACAGGAGGCAGTGTTCTGTCTCGCCGAAGAGTCAAGGGCTGGGTTCAGCGTAAAATTGAAATCTCCACCGACAATCACCTGACCCTCCATAAATTCCTCCAGCTTACTCAGAAAGCACCTGCAAGAAGAAATCTGTTTAACGTTAGGGAGGTACCAGTTTGCAATCGTAAACATTGAGGAATTAATCCTTAATTTAAGGAAAATGTAACGCCCCTCTCCATCCATGCAGACATCTACAATCGTTCGCTGAAATGACTTATGAAGGGCTATGGAAACCCCTCTAGATCGGGAATTAGTACTGGGACTATGATGCCAGTGAGGAAAATATCTATTCTTAATCGCCGGTACTTGTACCCTCACCAAAGTGGGTTTCCTGTAATAGCAAAACGCTGACTTTTTGTTTGTGCATTTGATATAATATCTGGGACCTTTTCTGTGGGGTACTAAACCCTCGAACATTCAAGGAGGCAACCTTGAAAGCACTCATTTTCCAAGAGATATGGACAGGGGAAGGAATGAGTCAAAGGAGGGGAGGTAGTAGGTGAAAGATTAAAATAGAGAGAGATGGAGAAAAGAAAGAAGAGGAGAGAAGCAATTAAATACGTCCCCTTATGTGCGGCGACAAAAAAGAGGAACACCAGACCCGATTATGGGGTAGCGTCCCTAATGGAAGGGGTGTTGTCACACAACCACTATCGTGTGAATCCCTGAGTGAGACGGGTTTTCGATAGATGATCCTCTCCCGACTCCAACTCCCCAGGAGACCCCGGGAATCTACTCAAATATAAGCGTTTCACACAGAGACCAAGTAAAAGAGAAACGTAAGAAGAAGAAAGTCAGAAAGTAAAAAAACTGAATGAACATACTGCGGGCCAAAATATGTGGGCCTACATAAAATCTATAAGCATAGTAGCTATAACTATCATTACCCTTAGGGGTAGGCATGTAAATACCATATGGCGCATAACGCATAGTAAACATAACCCAGAGAGACGTATGCCAACTCTCAGTACAGACCTTTAATACAAAACACCAGTGATTCCAGAATGATCCATCCCCATGACAGCAAGCCCAGCATCTAGTCACAGGCAGTGGGTAACTGTGGGATCTATGTGAGTACCGACCAACCCCACTCACTAAAGTGTTTTTCTAGGAGTCAGGAGACATAAAGTTCCCTCCCTACTCGCCCCAGCTGGTTAAATCCACACTGATTCCACGGCAACCCGACACCGCCTCAACGTGCCGCCTTTACAAAGCAAATTATGTTGGTCGCCGCGGGACCAGTATGCACACCCGCTAAATTATTACAATCCACAAAACAGGCATTATATGGGCGCCATTCCACCTGACGTCCTCTTAGAGAAGCGACCAGCGAGGCAACCGCTCTCATTACACGGCGAAGCCGATTCCACAGTGGCCCACCACGACTCAAAAAAGTCTGAGCTGAATTCAAGGGAGGTGGGCCAGCGCGGGATCAGCAAGCATGCATGAAAAAAAAACATTTCCCGACTGGGCAAACACTTTCTTCAGCACCTCAGTGATGAGTAAAAGAGCAGGACGCCCACTGTCCTTACAGCTTGTAGGGCAGTATAGAACTAGTTCCGCGGTGCCCCACCGACCACAGAGCGCATCTGTGCGGTTCTGTGGGAGATGGGCCAGCCCGGGACCCACGAACATAAAAGCCACTAGCAGTGACCCCTAAGTAGAAAACATTGGGGTGGTAGCCCCATATAAGACACACAACTAGAGAGTTGAAAAGCAATACGCGGGATCTAGAACTCAATCCACATGGCATCATCAAGGAACAGTCCTGTAAGAATCATGAGAGGAGATTCCTCCTACAAACTCTGCCTAATCAGGCAATGTCCGCTTCATCTTGGAGGTCTCCCGGGCCTTGACTCCTGATGCTACGGTGAGGGTTACGGCGGGGAGTTTTGGGCTCCCTTTGCGGTCTAGGTGGTAAGTCCAATCTGGCATTATCCGGTAGGGAGGGCCAGTCAGTAATCTTTACTGGTGAGACTCCAACCGCAGCAGCAAAGGACGGGACATCCCGAGGGTGAGTAAGGTAGATCGTGCGCCCATTTATGCGCACTTGAAGGCGGAATGGAAAACCCCATGTGTAGGGGATGTTATGCTGTTGTAGTATAGCTAATAGCGGACGAAGGGCTTTTCTCTTCAGCAGTGTGCGACGTGAGAGGTCAGATAGTATCTGTATCGGGTTATCTTTGTATAGCACTTGACCTGCCTCTCTGGCTTTCTGCATGATATCTGCCTTTTGTTTATAATGATGTACCCTACATATGACATCCCTAACTCGCTGAGTCCGCTGGTAGGGAACCTAGCGCGCGGTGAGCTCTGTCCAGTTCCAGCGGTGTGTCTGGGGGGGACCCCAAGATACCATTGAAAATACATTGGAGTGTGTTATCCAGCTCTTTAGGCAATACTGTTTCAGGCAGACCCCGTATTCTAATATTATTTCGTCTGCCCCTGTTCTCAGCATCGTCCACCGCATCCGCCAAGTATTGTAGCTGAAAGGAATGGGATTCCAAAATGGCCCCCTGAGAATCCTGTTTAGCGCTCACAGTGGTCACTGATTGCTCTATCTCCGTGACCCTCTCTCCTATGGAAAGCAGTTTGCGTTTAATAGAGTTCATCTCTGCTCTATAGACCATTTCTAGTCTAGTAAAATAAAGTTCCATATCGGATTTAGTAGGCATCGATGAAATCTGGTTGCGGAGCTCTTTTATGTCAGAGGAATATGGTGCACATATAAATTCCGCGACGCCGCTGCTGCAAAATCTTTAGCTGTGGCGGGTGGTGCGCCTAAAGGCGATGTAGCAGGCACAAGTGGTGCATCAGGCTGACCCAGTGGGGGAAAATCCCACTCGCCTCGGTCTCCAGCAATGGCGTCTTCCCGCCAATCGGCCGTGGGGCCGTGTGGGGTTGGTGAGTTTGTCCCTGCCTGCGACTCCCTCCCCTGTACCTCAATCGCAAGCTCCGTTTCGGCTGTTCCTGCTGATTCCTCGGCGGTGTCCATTCCGGATTGCGGCATTGGCTCCTCTCCCTCTGAGAGCTCAGGTGCTTGTGTCGGCCATTGTGGCGCCGCATGCAGGGAGCGCTGGTCGCCGGTAGAGAAGAACTTCTCGATGTTCTGTGAGGAGGGAGTGGAGTCTGGCTGCCCAGGATGGACCGGAGCTGACTTCTTCTTCTTTATGACCATTTTGATGGAGAAATGTGATCTCTGCGTGGGTTAATGCAGTCTCCTAACGGAGCGGAGTACAGGAGCAGAAGTGAAGTGCGTCCTTACTCCTCCATCGCCAAGCCACGCCCCCGATGTGCTGCTTTTATGTTTTTACTTTATCACTATCAAAACGCAAGAAAAACTATACGTAGAAGGTATCATTGGATTCGTACTGACCTGTAGAATAAACATAACCAATCAGTTTTATCGCACATCGAACTGTGGTGGAATTGTGTGTTTTTTTTTTTAAATTTATTTATTTTTTTGCAATTTCACCCCATTTGGATTTTTTTTTCCTGCTTCCCACTACATCATATGCAATATAAAAGGGTGGCATTGGAAATTGGAAAGTACAACTTGTCCTGCAAAAAAACAAGCCCTCATATGGCTATGTGAACAGACAAATAAAAAAGTTATGGCTCTGGGAAGGCAGGGAGCGCAAAACGAAAATGAGAAAAAAATAAAAATCTCCGGGCTTGAAAGGATTAATGGGCAACATTAAGCAGATGATCCGTGAAGAGGTCAGTCGGTTAGCAGTTTCAGCCCCCCCTAGCTTAAACACCCTTAATGACCAGACCACTTTTTACAAATCTGCACTACACTATTTTCACCGTTTATTGCTCGGTCATGCAACTTACCACCCAAATGAATTTTGCCTCCTTTTCTTCTCACTAATAGAGCTTTCATTTGGTGGTATTTCATTGCTGCTGACATTTTTACTTTTTTTGTTATTAATCGAAATTTAACAAAATTTTTGCAAAGAAATTACATTTTTCACTTTCAGTTGTAAAATTTTTCTAAAAAAATTGACATCTTTATATAAATTTTTCGATAAATTTATTGTTCTACATGTCTTTGATTAAAAAAAAAAATGTTTGGGTAAAAAAAAAAAATGGTTTGAGTAAAAGTTATAGCGTTTACAAACTATGGTACAAAAATGTGAATTTTCGCTTTTTGAAGCAGCTCTGACTTTCTGAGCACCTGTCATGTTTCCTGAGGTTCTACAATGCCCAGACAGTAGAAAAACCCCACAAATGACCCCATTTCGGAAAGTAGACACCCTAAGGTATTCGTTGATGGGCATAGTGAGTTCATAGAACTTTTTTGTCACAAGTTAGAGGAAAATTATGATTTTTTTTTTTTTCCCCTTACAAAGTCTCATATTCCACTAACTTGTGACAAAAAATTAAAACTTCCATGAACTCACTATGCCCATCACGAAATACCTTGGGGTGTCTTCTTTCCAAAATGGGGTCACTTGTGGGGTAGTTATACTGCCCTGGCATTTTAGGGGCTCTAATGTGTGAGAAGTAGTTTGAAATCACAATGTGTAAAAAATGCCCTGTGAAATCCAAAAGGTGCTGTTTGGAATGTGGGCCCCTTTGCCCACCTAGGCTGCAAAAAAGTGTCACACATGTGGTAGCGCCATACTCAGGAGAAGTTGGGCAATGTGTTTTGGGGTGTCATTTTACATATACCCATGCTGGGTGAGAGAAATATCTCAGCAAAAGACAACTTTTCCTATTTTTTTTTTTTTAATACAAAGTTGGCATTTGACCAAGATATTTATCTCACCCAGCATGGGTATATGTAAAAAGACACCCCAAAACACATTGCCCAACTTCTCCTGAGTACGGCGATACCACATGTGTGACACTTATTTGCAGCCTACATGCGCAAAGGGGCCCAAATTCCTTTTAGGAGGGCATTTTTAGACATTTGGATTCCAGACTTCTCACGCTTTAGGGCCCCTAAAATGCCAGGGCAGTATAAATACTCCACATGTGACCCCATTTTGGAAAGAAGACACCCCAAGGTATTCAATGAGGGGCATGGCGAGTTCATAGAAGATTTTTTTATTTTTTTTGGGGCACAAGTTAGCGGAATTTTTTTTTAGTAATTATTTTCTCACAAAGTCTTCCTTTCCGCTAACTTGGGACAAAAAGTTAAATCTTTCATGGACTTAATATGCCCCTCAGCGAATACCTTGGGGTGTCTTCTTTCCGAAATGGGGTCACATGTGGGGTATTTATACTGCCCTGGCATTTTAGGGGCCCTAAAGCGTGATAAGAAGTCTGGAATATAAATGTCTAAAAAAATTTACGCATTTGGATTCCGTGAGGGGTATGGTGAGTTCATGTGAGATTTTATTTTTTGACACAAGTTAGTGGAATATGAGACTTTATGGTATTAGTGAGAGGACCACTGAGGAAGGAGCAAGTCTGCGCTCCGAAACATGTTTGGGTGAACAAGCATATGAAGATTTAAAACTACACTACTGGAGCGCTCCAAGAGGAATTGAACACATTGAACTCACGATAACTGACCTAAACGGAACCCCGACAGCTGAAACTGACACTCAACAGGGACGCTGCCATAACACGTGGCACGCTGACCTCTTTGAATAAGCTGTGACCGGAGGATCTGCAATACTAAGGGCAGGCTGTTTTCACAGCAGGAGCGGGACGCCGCACCAGAGAACAGCTGAACTGTGAGTAAACATAAGCACTGAATGTGCACAGACGGAACATTCCCTATCTCTATACTTAAAACAAGTGAGACTGCATCTGAGCGTGTGGATATCTAGCAATCAACTGTTAGTAAAATTGCTACAAACACTGCCACAAGTAAATAACAAAGCTGCTACAATTGCTACAAACATTGTTGCTATTTTGCTGAGATATCCAAAGAACTCCAAACAAACAGTGCAATATATATTCTATGGGGACTAGTACATGGAACTAATTGCCACTAATCCAAGTTGTTCCTGCTTTCTATTTTAATTTTTATTTGTATATTCATTGTAATATTGCTGATATCCTTAAACTGTTACTGCTATTATTGATATTAACCATTGCTATTGCTGCTAATACTATTTCTATGGATATTTAATCATTTTTATGAACATTGTGATTTTTATATGAACATTGTGATTGCTTTATGTCTATATATTTTTAAATAATAAATTGTCCTCCATGTACCCATAATTAGAGTGCCTGCTCACTAATACCATAATTTTAACTATTTAAAAGTGACAAGGGTGAGTCATAATTGAGCAAGAGCACCTGTTTCCAGAAAACAAGTGGAGAGCCGCCTTTTTTTGCTATTTAATATGAGACTTTGTAAGAAAAAACAAACAAAAAAAATATCTATTTCCTCTAACTTGTGCCAAAAAAATGTCTAAATGGAGCCTTACAGGGGGGTGATCAATGACAGGGGGGTGATCAGGGAGTCCATATGGGGTGATCACCCCCCTGTAAGGCTCCATTCAGACGTCCGTATGTGTTCTGCGGATCCGATCCGTGGATCCGTAAAACACATACGGACGTCTAAATGGAGCCTTACAGGGGGGTGATCAATGACAGGGGGGTGATCACCCCATATAGACTCCCTGATCACCCCCCTGTCATTGATCACCCCCCTGTAAGGCTCCATTCAGAGGTCTGTATGTGTTTTGCAGATCCACAGGAACCAGGAATACGGCGTGATGACGTGAATACGTCACGTCTCGCTCTCGCTGGCCTCCTCCCTCCAAGTTCCCGGCTCCATCCGAACAGCTGATGCCGAACAGCTGACGCTGAAGAGCCGATGCACTGAGTGGTGACGCTGCGTTATACCTGGGTCTGGCTCCTGGACTGCCTTGCTCGCCGCTCGTGGGTGCCTGGCTGCTGTTGTGGCGGCTGCCGGGCGTCTTGCGTGGGACCTCCTGCCGTCTTCCCCCGCTGCTGGCTCCTCTCTTGCTCTGCCTCTGGATCCGGTTGTCTCGCCATTCCGGGGACCTTCTGTCTTCTTCCTTCGCTGCTGGCTCCTCCGGTTGTCTCGCTGCCTGGGGACCTCCTGCCTTCTTCCCCCCCGCTGCCGGCTCGTCTCTTGTCTTTGCCTCTGGATCCGGCTGTCTCACTGTTCCGCCAGCTGCTTCTCTCCTGCTGAAGTGCGGCGGGTTCTCTGGTCTGCTGTTCCTCCGGTCTGCCTGCCTGCCATCTGGATTGCCTGTCACCCTGGTGATTAGCGAGAGCTCCTGTTTTCCGTCTCTCCTCCGGACACGTGAGAATACAGCTCTCATTGACCCTATCTCTGCCGTATTGTTGTTTTTTTTGTGTTTTGCTGAGTGGACGTATTTTTGCTTGATTTTTTTTTTCTTTCCTTTTCTGCGGTGCTAGGCAAGGGGGGGACAGAGGGGTGGGGGAAAAAAAAAAGGAATAAGGGAGGTGGAGAGGAAAGGGTTAAAAGGAGGAAGAATAGAAAGAAGTAAAAAGGAGATATAAAGGAGAGTATAAATTGGAAAAAAGGAAGGAAAGGGTGGGGGAAGGGAAAAAAAAAAAAAAAGGAGAAATACAATAAAATTTAAAATTAATAAAAAAGGAAGAAAACGGGGGGAAAAAAAGGGAAGAGAATGGCCCCAAAGCGACGATCAGTGGACTCCTCTGTAACTAAATTGGGGTCCAAGACACCAGAGAATAAAATCGACAAGTTTTTGAAATCGCCTTTCCTCAATGAAAAGAACCCAGCTAAAACCAAACTCTCTGCTACTTTGAAGAAATTTGCTAAAACTCCCCAGTCTGAGGAACCCTCCGAGGACGGATCAATAGAGGCAGACCAGGAGGCGGTAGAGGAAGGTCTCCCTGTACAAATGCGAACAGAATATGATCCATCTGTTTTGGATAAAATCCTTTGTGCCGTGGAAAATAACGGCACTCTAGTGCAGGGGATGTCCACTCAATTGGGTTCAGTGCAGAGTGACATCTCTTTAGAGAAGACTTGGTAAAGATCCGTGACCGAGTCCTTAATGTGGAAAAAACTGTTGTCTCCCTGCAAACCGATATGGACATTTTAAAATCTAAAACTCTGCTTCTCGCCTCAGAAAATCAAGCATTACAACATAAGCTAGAGGACCTTGAAAATAAGTCAAGGCGGAACAACGTTCGCATAATTGGTTTCCCAGAAGGGGCTGAAGGCTGGCATCTAGAGGAACAACTCAAAGATGTGGTCATGCACAATCTAGGCAGTGATAATTTTTCTCCCATATTTCAAATAGAAAGAGCCCATCGAATTCCAGGAGGAAAACCTACTCCAGGGAGGCCGCCGCGTACAATTTTAATGAAATTATTATTGTCCGCTGATAGAGATATGATATTAAGAAGAGCAAGAGAATGCACACCCATTGAATATCAGGGTACTAAATTGCTCTTCTTTCCTGACTTTGCGCGGCAGACTCAGGAAAAAAGACTAAATTTTATAGAGATAAAGAAACGTTTGGCGTTAAAGGAGATCAAATATTCTATACAGTATCCAGCGAAATTAAGAGTGATCCATAATGGGATTTCCCTTTTTTTTTGAGACACCACAACAAGCGTCAGACTGGATCGACCAAACGGGCATTTGAAATTGCGTATCACCATGTTTGAAGGGATGGTTGGGAGGCGGGGCTAGGACGGGGGAGAACGGCCGGAGGTTAGAGGTTCGCTGACTAGATCGGGCGGATCAATGGAGAGGGGGGGTGGGAGGGAAGGGGGGCTGGGAACCCACCTTGCAGGTCTGGGGCTTTTTTTTTTTTTCTCTCTCCCTCTTGTTTGTCCTATGTTTTATTTTATTTTTATTTTTTCCTTTTCGTCTTGATTTATGTCCATTAGAATTGTATCTTGGAATGTCAGAGGGCTCGGGGAAAGGGTTAAAAGGCAAGCTATCATGGATGCAGTAAAAAGATACCTATCAGCAATTATTTGTATAGTAGAAACTCATCTTACTAAAGAAACCTTGTGCCGTCTGGCAACGGGATGGCACTCTCAATCTTATCACTCCACTTTTAGCGGATCCTCCAGGGGCGTTTCAGTCCTGATTCATAACTCTGTAGATTTCATCCTTATAAAATCCCATATAGATGATCAGGGTAGATTCATTTTTTTACATGGTAAGCTGTATGGCCACAGTTATATTCTTGCTTTCTTCTATATTCCCCCGCCATTTTCAGTGTACCCATTGATTCAGTTAATGCTTTTTTCCGAAAAGAGATCAGAATGTCGGTTAATCCTGATGGGGGATTTTAATGCGGTTATGGACCCCAACAAGGATAGATTCACTTTAGATGCAGATCGGGGGAGGAACCCTTGTAACTCCCCGTTGCCCCAGTTCTGCTCGGAGGTAGGAGTGGTAGATATATGGGAACATCTTGGCGGAGGAAAGAGAGTATACTCTTGTGTTAGCAGGGGCGGTAGAGCAGTGTCTAGGATCGATCTAGCATTCACTAATGAGAGCAATTTGAGCAATATCCGGAAGATACGATACGGAGTAAGAACTGTTTCGGACCACTCACCCGTATTAGTTGAGGTTCGCATTGGGGAGAATAAGGACAGAAGGGGGCTAGGATTCAAGTTGAACCCATATTGGCTCACTATTATGGAGAATCTTCAGTCTATTAAACTACTGATATCCTCCTTTTGGGAGGTGAATCTTCCCTCTGCTAACATCAATATAGTATGGGACGCCTTGAAAGCATACTTAAGAGGGGTTTTTATAAGTGAGATTGCCGCAGCAAAGAGAACATTTAGGAAAAAAGAGGAGGAATTGGTTAAGATTGCTGCATCCACAACTGAGCGATTTACCAGTCAACCCACGGATTATAACAGGGAAGAGATGCAGAAGGCTAGCTGTTCTTTGGAGAATTATGTAGTAGAGAAAGCAAACCACAGAGTATTCTTTAAGGGGCTCAAATATTTTTCGGAGTCTGGACGCCCTGGTAAGCTCTTAGCCAGAATAATTACACAAGACAGGAAAAACCAATCTATCACCTCAATCCGTAATCCAGAGGGGGAAATTATAACAAATCCAGAAGGAATTAGGGATACCTTTCTACAATATTTTGCTCAGATTTATAGATCCTCTCCTGGTTTGTCATCTGAACTGGCGATGCGGTTCTTGGAGAAAATTCCACTCTCTACCCTAAATGAAGCTCAAATAGAATATCTGGAAGAGGAGTTGTCTCTCTCGGAGCTGAAGGAGGCTGTGGGGTCTATCTCGGGGAACTCATCGCCAGGATTGGATGGCCTTCCATATGAGGTTTATCGCAAGTATAGCGAGGCGATTCTCCCCCAGATGTTAGAGGTGTTCTCCCAAGCAATACAGGGAGGGGGATTACCATGCTCTATGATGGAGGCTCTCATTGTTTTAATTCCAAAAAAGGATAAAGACCCGGTAGAATTGAGCTCCTACAGACCAATTTCCTTATTAAACACTGATGCTAAGTTACTATCAAAAATTTTGGCTAGAAGGCTCTCGCGGGTTATATCCACTATTATCCACCCAGATCAAAATGGCTTTATGCCAAAAAGGGGTACCCATCACAACCTGCATAGGTTATTTATGAATATTCAGTCCCCGGGGTGTGGTGCCCGCTCCATCCTGTCGTTGGACGCTATTAAAGCCTTCGACAGGGTGGAGTGGACCTTTCTCTGGGAGGTGATGAAAAAAATGGGCTTTGGCCCAAGATTCATTGCGATGGTACAGCTTCTATACAACTCCCCAGCTGCCAGGATAAGGATCAATGATATGACGACAGAGAGCTTTACACTAGGAAGAGGCACCCGTCAAGGCTGCCCTCTTTCCCCCCTGCTATTTAATATTTACATTGAACCTTTAGCGGCTAGCATAAGGCAGGATCCGAGGGTGGCTGGTTTTGGTACAATGGGGAATCATGATCGTGTATCCCTTTATGCAGATGACATCTTGATTTTTATTCACCAGACAGACACTACTCTTCCTCGCATAATGGACCTGGTTGGTCTCTTTTCCGGTCCTTCTGGTCTGGAGATCAACTGAGAGAAGACCGTTCTCCTCCCTATAGACGAATTGCGGGGCGAATGGGATAACCAGCTAACAATCTCTGATTCAATAAAGTACCTGGGGATAACAGTTTCGGCTAAACCCCAGGAATACTTACAACTCAATCTGCTTCCCTTGCTGATAAAGCTGAGGGCTAAAATTAAGATATGGCAAAAAATCCTGTCAGCGAGAGCGGACAGAATTTCATTATTAAAAATGGTAGTGCTGCCCCAGGTTCTTTACGTGTTGCGCAATTCGCCTGTATGGATTGTAGACAAGTACTTCAGATTGATAGAGCAGCTGCTTAATGATTTAATATGGGGGAGGAAGCGTGTGAGATTGAAGGTACTCTATTTTTCTATGCCCTATAATCGGGGAGGTCTTAACCTCCCCTACTTTAGGGGCTATTTTGTGGCCTCCCAACTTTGCTTGTTTAATGATTGGGAAAATAGCCATTTCTGCAGTAAGGTGGTGAAAGATTCAGGTTTTGCGGATTTTTTTTACAGTACTTGAGTCTGACTATCAAATGTACCAAATGGGTATACACTTTTCTTCAGAATGGCTATAAAGACTTGGCTAAATATAAGGAGCTGGTGTGGAGTTAGGGCATCACTCATCTGCACTCCATTATGGCATAACCCAAAGCTTTTGAACTTAAATGACTTGAGTTGTAGCCAGTATTGGAGGACCAAAAATGTTCAGTACCTACATCAAGTGGTCAGTGGCGGACACATTTTGCCCCTTGCGGAACTAAAGCAAGGGGCAAATTTAGGTGAGGTGGCTTGGTATGCATATTTTCAACTGAGGTCAGCACTCTCTAGCACTGCGAATCGTTACGTTTTTACTATAGATACTCCTGAATTTTTACATGATTTAATTTGCAAGAAAACATCACGAGAATTAAAGTATCACACTGTTATAGAAACTTAATGAAAATATTTTTTTCGGATGTTCTCTCACCAGGACAGAGAGCCTGGTCTTTCAGAGGGGGGGCCTCCAAAATGGGAGAATATAGGGGAAAGTTTTTAAAATTGGTTTCACATAATTTTAACCACACTGTCGTACAATTTAATATTTTGCACAAAATATATGTGACACCTATATGGTTATATAGGAGAGGACTTAGAGCCTCCTCTGACTGCCCACGTTGTGGTGAATCCGAGGCAGATCATTTACACCTGTTTTGGGACTGCCCAATGGTGAGCAGGTACTGGAGACTGGTCCAAACCAATCTGGCTCGTAAACTCAACATTGTTGTTCCTTTGTCCCCCAGGATATGGGTCCTGGGAGATTTATCGGAGGTTAATTATCAACCTATGAAATGCCGATTGTTGATTAAGGTGATGTTTCTGGCTAGGCTTCTTATCTCTAGAGCATGGTTTTGCTCCTCCGCTCCAGACTGCAATAATTGGCTGGGTTTGGTTGAGAAGGTGAAAAGCTACGAGAAGATTTTGTACAAACAAAGCGGATCCTACTCAAAGTGGAGTAAACTGTGGAAAGATTGGGACACGGTTAATTAATCAGGATTTCCCCTTTTTCTTTCTTTTTTTTTTTTCTTTTTTTTTTTTTTCCTGCAAGGTGGGGGCGTGGGGGTGGCTTGGGGAAGATCTAATTAGTCCGGTTTCTTCTTAAATGCATTGTATTAGTGAAGAACGCAAAGTTATAATGGAGTATTGGAGTATCTCTAGAAATGCTGGAAGTTGGCAGGACTTACCGGCATCAAATATTGGTTACATTTTTGATCTACCTATAATATTGAGTAGTACATGGGCGGGGGTCGGGGGCTCGGGATCTCGGGGGGGGGGGGGGGGGGGGACCCGGACCCGGACCCGGACCCGGACCCGGACCCGGACCCGGGATGCGGCTCTTCCTGTCGGACATGAGCTTTAACTATGGGCAGTGATATGACATGTGTGGGATGGGTGCTACTATGTGGGTTTTTTAATGGGACGGAGTCGGTCTCGGGTTGTGCTCTCTTAATGTGACAGTGCCGGTCTTTGGTTCTGTTTTTGTTCATATTCTTTTCAATTGCCGGTGACTGTTGAGCGATATTTGACTCGAGTCCTTTGCTACACGAGACACCGCGGTGAACACATGTGAGTTATGGTTAAGCAGGGCATTAATACTCAACTTAACCACATGGGGATGAGGCAGTAAAACATGTGAGTGGGCTCTACACCACTGTGATAGAAGACTGCTGGACCCCCCTTTTCTTCTGTTCTATGGAAGTGTGCGATTAAAGATCACTGTGAGCTCGCTCCGCATGGTGTATGTGAGCACCAGATGATTCGCCACACGAGTGTTGATCCTGTCGATCGTGCTCACTTATGTTTGAGGGAGGGCGTATGCGGTGCGCGTTCGCTGCTTGGTAGGCCGCCTGGGTTGCGGGCCTCTGATCCCTGCCCTTTATAGATAGATATAACAACATTAAATGAGATGTTTTACCTATCTGCTTTATTAAGCTTTTGATGCCGGATGGGTCCTGCTTTCTCTCCAGGAAGCGAGATCTCGATTTGATTTTTAACATGCACATAATTATGGACACTTGCATGAAACTATATTTAATTATGCTTATAAAATTAGAATTGACGGACTTATGGATCTTATAGTATTGTAAATGAA